>NC_084587.1:6057153-6162153 GCF_033807715.1 Cololabis saira | reverse complement strand
AGAAAATATCTTTTCGATGATGACTCTTATCTCTTCCCAGAATTTAATAATTATTCTACACTGCCAAAGGCAGCCTTACAGTTTTTTTTGTTATTAATTTTACTTGTCTACCTTATTTTTTGTGTATATGTCTCTTGTTCATGATACCTCCCATAATGTTCTATTTCTTATATTGTATTTCCTCTACTAGCAGCTTGTATAAAACACGTTTTCCACCTTTGCTCGTGTTTCCGGTCGGACGTATTTCCGCCGAACACCAGCTCCCGCACACGTGAGGGAGGCGGTTCCGGTGTGTTCGTGGTTTCCTCGCAGTTTTCGCTTATTTCTCTGATATTTCTGGTTTGGAGCTGAACTAAACAGCCGGGATGGCGGAGATCGTGCAGCAGCGGATCGAGGACCGGATCCCAGAGCTGGAGCAGCTGGAGCGGGTCGGCCTGTTCACCAAGAAGGAAGTCAAGTAGGTTCTGGTCCTGGGTTGGTCTGGGATCAGCTCCCAAGTTCCGTAGGACCTCATGTGGGACTCTAATAATCTAATAATGGCTTTGCTTCGACCACCTTTACCTTTGTCTGGGTCACACACGTGGTTGCTATAGTTGTGATCATCACTCGTGACGTCACGACATCAACATGCCTCCAGGTGGATCAATAACATCATCTTGTTTTGGTGATGAGAACCTGAGGATAAACCTGGAGTCGTTTTCATCTCACAATATCAAAATATCAATATCAAAAAAAGTAAAAAAAGAGAAAGAATAGCTTATCAATCAATACATTTCCAAGCTTCATCATGAAAAATCTAAGATAAGATAAGATAATCCTTTATTTCTCCCTCAATGGGGAAACTCACTTTGTTTAGCAGCAGTGCACTTAACACACACACGCAGGGGAGGGGTAAAAAATATATATAATTACGAGCATAGGTGGACAGAGTACTCGACCCCAGTACTTGAGTAAGAGTACAAATACTACTGGTCAAAATTTACTCCGTTACAAGTAAAAGTAGCTCAGTCAAAATATTACTTGAGTAAGAGTAGAAAATTACTTGCTTTTAAAGGTACTTAAGTATCCAAAAGTAAATGCTTTTAAATTTACTTTAAGTAAAATTAAGAGTAAGAGTAAGAGTAAATTTCTTATTTTCCACATCAGTAAATTACTATATTTTTTCTAAATTAATTGTTGCGGCTCTGTCTTGACTTGTTGCAGCTCTGTCTTGACAAACGCAGGCTACTTTGGCGGTATCGTTTTGAGGAGGCTTGACGTATTTCTGCTTTACTACATCCCAGTGGAGAGCGTGCACTGTGATAGGTCTCCTCCTTTGACAAAAACAGCTTGTTTCCAATAGGATTTTAGGGAAGAAGAAAAAAGAGCAGACCTGAAAGTAACTAGTACTTTTCAGCCTTCCTAGAAATTTACTCGAGTAAAAGTAAAAATATTTGTCTTGGAAATGTATTCAAGTAAGAGTAATAAGTACCAAAGAAATCTAATACTCAAGTAAAGTACAAATCCTCTGGATATGTACTTAAGTACAGTACTCAAGTAAATTTACTCCGTTACTGTCCACCACTGATTACGAGATATATACAGTACATTGGAATGGAAGTAGAGGTAGTGCAAGAGAAAAAAACAGTGCAAAAAAGCAGATAAAATGTGTGTGAGGTAGACAGACAGATATGTGCAATATCTGTCTGTCTACCTCACACACATTTTACCTGCTTTTTGGGTAACTTAATTTAACTTTATAGGTCAAATTTGAATAATTGTTGCATTTCTCGCAGGGATAAAGTTTATTTTCTTATCTAATAACATTTTTTCTGAAATTAAACTTTTATATTTTAGTTTTTTTAGTGTTTGCATCCATCATTTACTATAAAACACAAACAAGATGCTTTATTTCTCACATGTTATGCGACAAATCCTGATTTGCTCTTTTAGTCTCTGCACGTGAGTTTAAAAACTACTTATCCCTGAGTTTCCTGTCAGGGATGAAGTATTGGATTAAACTGTATATTGGATAAAATATCGATATTGTGCAGTCCTGCCCCGAGCAATATTTAAAACGAGGGGCGATGGAGATTTTGGGCCTCCTTCATGCCTTCTTCTTTGCTTTTGTCTCAAGTTGAGGGTTTTATTCCAACAGTTTTGTAATTTTAACATATTATTTTTACATTTGATTCTAACATGTTGTTTTCTCTTGAGTTCTGTGAGGCTCTTTGCTTTAAATCGATAAAGTAGACTAGACAGGAGCGTCTTCGGGTTGTCAGCTGACTGGAGCGACCCACAATGCATCCGTCGCTCTGGACCCATCCGGAAACAAACCACGTCAACAAATCAGAGCCTCGTTTCCCTAATTAACCTGACGATTTACCTGCGTTTCAGTGACGTAGTTGATGTTTACGACCCCAGTTTTATTTTCAGTCTCACTTTACCCAATCCGGATCAATAACTGAACCTTTCTGAAAGAGTAACTTCTTTTCTTCGGGGTAAAACTGTTACCCCTTTTCCACCAAACTGGTTCCGGGGCTGAGTTTAGAACCGGGTTTTCTGTTTCCACTGACAAAGAACTGTCTCCGGGCCAGAACAATCCTGCAGTATTCTGTTCCAGTAAAGCGAAGTCGGTGAAACCAGGTTCACGTTTTTATCTTCCGATGTCTTTAGATCGATAGTGAAGAGAGTCACGGCTCTGGAGTACAAGCTCCACCGGCTGATCGTGAACAAGGACGACTTCATCGCCTACGTCCAGGTAGCAGGTCAACACGATAACAGATCTCCTCCCAACCTTCATCCGATGGTTTTACCTGAATGTTTACTTTCAATTCCAGTATGAGATCAACGTTCTGGAGCTGATCAAGAAGAGAAGAGCAGTAAGGAACCTCCGGGGAACCCCACGTTTCATTTTCTTTCCTGTTAATCTGTGTCGTTTCTCTTCACGTTACATCTGTCGATCATTCTGTCGCTCGCAGCACGTCCACTACCAGTTCAAGAGGGAGGAGGTGGAGTTCCCCATCATCCACAGGATCAACAGCATCTTCAGACGGGCCACCAAGAAGTGGAAGGTACGATCAGATCAGATATGATCCGATCAGATTGGATCCGATCGGTATCAGGTGGTGCTGGAACCGATGCGGTTCTCTCTCCGTTCTTCCCTGGTCGGTACTGGCAGCACATGCAGAGCCCTGAACTTCTGTCCCCCGATTTCTCCTCGCCACACGAACTTTCCCCCCGATATTCTGCCCTCATGTGGTCAGAAGTGGTATTGCTCCACCGAGTCGCTTTAACGCCTGCGTTTTAAACTGAAATAAGACAATAAAGTAGAAGAATAAACCTTCATTAATAACCGATCAGCACTTTTATTCACTGTTATTGTCTTTTGCTTGAGCAAAATTGTAGTTTGTGTCATTTCAGAGTCATCCGATATTATAAAAATAGTATTTCATCCTTTCAAAAATGTTGCTTTTGAAGTATAAATTCAACTTTTCCCCTTTTTTCCTCAAGGATATTCCCGATATTCTGCCCTCGTGTGGTCTGAAGGGATATTGCTCCACCGAGTCGCTTTAACGCCTGCACTTTAAATTGAAATTAGACAATAAAATAGAAGAATAAACCTTCATTAATAACCACTCTGCACTTTTATTCACTGTTATTGTCTTTTGCGTCAACGAAATTGTAGCTGACATCATTTCAGCGTATTTTTGCTCTCAAAAATGTTGCTTTTGAAGTATAAATTCAATTTTTCCCCTTTTTTTCCTCCAGGATATTCCCGATATTCTGCCCTTGTGTGGTCAGAAGTGGTATTGCTCCACCGAGTCGCTTTAACGCCTGCATTTTAAACTGAAATAAGACAATAAAGTAGAAGAATAGACCCTCATTAATAAGCGATCGGCTCTTTTATTCACTGTTATTGTCTTTTGCGTGAGCAAAATTGTAGTTTACGTAATTTCAGCGTCATCCGAGATTGTAAAAATAGTATTTCATCCTTTCAAAAATGTTGCTTTTAAAGTATAAATTCAACTTTTCCCCCTTTTTCCTCCAGGACGACATGAAGCTTTGGCTCTCGCATGTTGCCTTCTGTAAGAAATGGGTACGTAAAGTCGTCTTCCCTCGCCTCCGGCTCAGGATTTAAGCGTTTTATTAACGACTCGTGTCCGGTTTCCCTGGCCAGGCCACCAAAGGTGAGATCAGCAAGGTGTTCTCGTCTCTGCTGGCCATCCACCCGGACAAACCAGGTGCGTTGAGCTGAAATCGTAGTGTATTTGTTGAACTGTGAGCTCAGATTAACCGACCCTGCGTCTCCTCCAGCTCTGTGGATCATGGCAGCCAAGTCTGAACTGGAGGACCGGAGCTCGTCGGAGAGCGCCCGACACCTGTTCCTGCGGGCGCTGCGGTTCCACCCGACCAGCCACAAGGTTTACCAGGAGGTGAGAACCGGACGGACTATCAATCAATCAATCAATCAATCAAATTTTATTTATATAGCACCTTTCGTCCAGGTACATGAAATACAAGGTGCTTTGACATTTTGATTGAAAAATAAGCGTAATAAACAAATAAAAACTGGGAGACCAATGCACCCTGACATACAATATAAAATTTATAAAAAGATAAAAGTTCAAGGATTAAGGCTAAAAAAAAAAATAAATAAATAAAAAAAAAAATGTATAAATAAATATAATAAAAATAAAATAATAAATAAATAAATAATAAATAAAATATAATATATATATATATATAAAATAAAAAATAATATAAAATAAAATAATAATACTAGGGATGCCCCGAGTATTTTAATTTGTGTACTTGCCGATACCAAGTACCGATACTTCTACCACAAAAACAACCAGGCATGGGTATCATTGACTAAGTTTACATGCAGTCAAAATTTGGGTTAAGGTCAATATTCCGGTTACTGAAACATTGGGAATAATGTGTTTCCATGCGTGAGCAAACAGGGTTCTCCCTGTATACATGGTAATGAATCATTTGGGATATCTGGATCAAACCAGCGACGCACGGAGAACGACATAACGCAATTCCCGTCATTTCTACTTCCTGTATCCAAATCCAAAACAACAACAATAACAGCAGCACGACGGATAATCGGACCTGCTGGTACCCTTTTTTGTTTCTCTTCCCTGTAGTTCTCCTTTTTCAGCGTCTTCCAGCGGAGCTTGATCTGGTCTGGCGTTTGTACAAATGCTGCTTCGCGCAACTTTTCGTTCACCTTCTTGTAAATCTTCTATCCCGGTACTTTCTACCGTCTACAAATGCAGAAATGTTCATATCCTTCATTACATTTATGAAGTGATTAGTCTCCTCCTGGTCTTGGTTTCTCCGTGTTTATAAGAACTTCCTGGACTCAAAAGACCAGGATTCCTTGTGAAAAGAACATGTGCAGAAAACAAATTCCTGTTCCTTTTGATGGGGATTATCCCGTTAAGGCTGAATTCTGGTTCTGCATTAAACCCACACCGTACGGTACGCGGCTACGTGGGAGTCTCTCCGTAGCTACGCCGTAGCCTGACGTTACCTCCCAAAATATGTAACTACGCGTCGAGGTGACGCAGACCCAACGCTAGGGCTGTGCGATTAATCGATTTTAAATCTAAATCGGATTTATTAATCACAATCGATGTTAAAAAAAGGAAAATCGGAAAATCGATTTTCCTTTTTTGCAGCTGGCTGCATTACAGACAGAGCTCGTCTAGTCATCTTTGTTTGGTCAAGAAAATTGTAAATGTTGTCACTTTACAAAACTCAAGGAGAATTTACAGTGTCTTTCAATTGCACTTCATTCCCAATAGGGAAATTTGTTTGCTATTTTTCTTTAAAAATAAATAATAAATAATAAATATAATAAATAATAAATATTTGAAACAATTTATTCCATTGTCTTTTGTAGTTTTACCAAAAAAATCGAAATCGAAATCGAAAATCGGGTTTTCAGAGAAAAAAATCGGGATTTTATTTTTGTCCAAAATCGCCCAGCCCTACCCAACGCCGACCGAGAGGGCTGTGATTGGTTCGCTTCGTAGCAACGCATTTCCGGTTCATGAAGCAGCTCTTTTCTTCGTGTGTGTCTGATTTCTTTTTTTGGGGGGGGGGGTTTGTTTTTTTGCACAATAGTTGTCCTTATCTCTTTGATTCACTGTGACCAGAAAAACCGGAAGCTAAACAAAGTATCAACTAGCGCTCTGGGGGGGTACTGCACCGCGGAGAAATGGAGAAAACGGAGAAGTCCGAAGGTTCACGACAGCGTCACGTAAACGGCGTAGGCTCTGCGTTGGTTTAACGCAGAACCTTAAATCAGGCTTTAGGGATGACCAAATATTCGGGTTAGAAAAGGAGTAACCCAGGGCTCATATTCGGGTTTTTAAAAACCCGAATATGAGCAAATTGCGGTTATTCAAAGCAGTTATTGGTGTTTACATGGCCGTGCACAACCAGGTTATTGCCAATATTCCGGTTAGAAAAGGGTTATTGATGCATGGAAACACAGTCACTCTCTTCTCATCACCACGCTGACTGCAGCTCCACATCTCCCCCTAGAGTCACTAATCAGTAACTACAACAAGGAAGTGGTATCGGTGCGTGGTATCGGAGAGTTTTTGCGAGTACGAGTCTATGAGAGCAGTATCGGTATCGGGTAGGAATGGGTGATATTTTACCGTTCACGATTTACCGTCAAAAAAATCCCCACGGTAACAATTTGTATCTCACGGTAAACACGATAAATTCCCATTGATGATGTTTTTGTGTAAAACTGATTTATGGTTCTGTGTTAAATCCATGTGAAGGAAGGAAGGAAGGAAGGAAGGAAGGAAGGAAGGAAGGAAGGAAGGAAGGAAGGAAGGAAGGAAGGAAGGAAGGAAGGAAGGAAGGAAGGAAGGAAGGAAGGAAGGAAGGAAGGAAGGAAGGAAGGAAGGAAGGAAGGAAGGAAGGAAGGAAGGAAGGAAGGAAGGAAGGAAGGAAGGAGAGAGAGAGAGCAGGAGGAAGGGAGAAAAGGAAGGAAGGAAGGAAGGAAGGAAGGAAGGAAGGAAGGAAGGAAGGAGAGAGCAGGAGGAAGGGAGAAAAGGAAGGAAGGAAGGAAGGAAGGAAGGAAGGAGAGAGAGAGCAGGAGGAAGGGAGAAAAGGAAGGAAGGAAGGAAGGGAAAAAAGAAGGAAGGAAGGAAGGGAGAAAGGGAGAAAGGGGAGAAGGGAGGAAGGAAGGAAGGAAGGAGGAAATGAGCCAGAAAGAAAGAAAGAAAGAAAGAAAGAAGGATAAATTCCCGTTGATGAGGTTTTTGTGTAACAAACATGGTGGATCTGAGAGTGAGATAGATTTATAGTTGAAAAGGTGGAGTTGAATTGGTATTTTTTTTATCATCATTTTTATCGTTATCGGGATAAATGCCAGAAATGATCGTGATACATTTTTTAGTCCATACCGCCCATCCCTAGTATCGGGGCATCCCTAATACGCACGCCTTTGCCGTCGTGCCGGGTGGCTGAACGTGTGACGAGCGTTGTCTTTTTCCTCGTCAGTACTTCCGGATGGAGCTGCTGCACTGTGAGAAGCTGAGGAAGCAGCAGGTGGAGCTGGAGAAGGCGGAGATGGACCTGGTGAGTTCAGCGGCACCGGTACTGGTGGGGTGACCCGAGCCCGGCGGGACGGTTTCTCACGCTTCGTTTGTTCCAGGGCGAGTACGAGTTTTCCCCGGAGATCCTGAGCGGGAAGCTGGCCGAGGTCGTGTACCGAGACGCGGCAGGGAAGATCCGAGGTGAGCTCCGGTGCTCCGTTTGCTCTGGTGCTCCGGTGCTCCGGTGCTCCTGGTGCTCCTGGTGCTCCGGTGTGACCGGTACCGGGTCTGGACCTGGCTGGTAACCAGAACTTTGCTGTTTCGTCCCACAGAAGCAGAGTTTGTCATCTCACTCCTGAACATCGCAGAGATATTCGACTTCACCAAAGAGCTCCGGGAGCAGATCCTGCAGGAGTAAGACGACGACCTTCCTCTGGTTCTGGTTCTGACGGGGGTCCGGGTCGTTTAGGGGGTAACAGAGCAGCCCGCGGTGCTGGTTCTGGTCGTGAGGTTAAGAGAAAAGTCTCAGAATCTGCAAGTTTATAGTCTGAACTTCTGATTCATGAATCAGTAAGAAACCCTGTTTGGATCAAAACAGAGACGACATATCTTCAGATCACTCGCCAACCTGCAGCTGGATTCAGAAATGAGGAAACGTGTTTGACTTTTGCCCAAAAGTCACAATATTATCGTCAGTATCTGTTAGAGACACCGACTGTAACGATGAAGTTTTAACTCCTTATATCTGTCGGTTTTTGATGCTCGAACGGGATCAAGATAAACTTTACTGTCCCGTAAGAGGAAGGTTTGTCTCGGCCCATCAATCCATCCATCCATCCATCCATCCATCCATCCATGTATGAATTCGTCCATTTATCCATCCATCCATTCATTCATCCATTCATGCATTCATCTATCTATCCATCCATCCATCCATCCATTCATGCATTCATCCATCCATCCATCCATCCATCCATCCATTCATTCATCCATTCATGCATGCATTCATGCATTCATCCATCTATTCATCTATCCATTCATGCATTCATTCATGCATTCATCCATCTATCCATGCATTCATCTATCCATCCATCCATCCTGGTTTTATTTCCACTACGAATGTTGTCTCAAAGAAAGTAAGAATATAAAACCAACTCGATCCAAATTAGTCAAATTATTACAAAGCAAAAAAGAACAAAAACTGCCAGGCTGAGGAAACCAGACTTCTCTTCGTCACAATCCCCCGTCCTGATCAAGCACCCGGCGACTGTGGAAAGAAAAAAGTCCCTTTAACAGGAAGAAATGTCTGGAAGAACGAGACTCGGGACGGTTGGAGGTTGAGACGGTTGAAGAAAGACGAGCAAAAGGATACAAAACCATCAATTAAAGGCTAAATAAGATCAATAAAATCCTAAAACATCAAACACTAACCATTATCAACGTAGTGATGGAACCAACATCCTTTTCCTCAAATTACAGTTTTACTAATAATCTGGGGCCTCATTTGTAAAGCTTGCGTGCGCACAAAACAGGGCTTGAAAGATGCGCACGCCACCTACGCAAAGGTTGGGATTTAAAAAAATAAATAAATAACGGAAAAATGTGTGTATCTCTACGTAAACTTCCTGATCCTAGTGCATGAACAGTCTGAAGATCTGGGGAATTGGCGACGCAGGCGGTGAGGTGGTGAAATGAAGCCAGATTCATGTCATACTTTTAATCATCTTTTAGTCATCACATATCAGACTTATAATATAATAGCTCTGATTGTGTCTCTGTGTTTGAAGCACAGCGTCAGTCAGGACGCGGCCACTTCCAGGTGCACATGCGCTTGGGACGCTCTGGTGCTGCTGGTGCTGCAGCCGCGGTGCCAGGACACGCCGAGCCGGTGTTGTGCCAAAAATAATCTGATTTCTCCCCTGAAAATGGGTCTTTTCACCTGCCAAACATTGATTGAAGGCCAAATACAGTTAATGAAAAGTTGTTTCTGCCTAAATATGACTTGATCTCATTCTTGAGCTTCATAATCTGATGTTTTAGCGCTCTCTCTCAACGGGCTGCTGTGCGCGCTCCCGCGGCCAGAAATCAGATTCTGGCAGGCAATCACTTTTTGGCACGACACCTGTAAGACACCGGGCCACTCTCCTCTTGGCCTCCACCTTCAGATCGCACCACTACTTTTTTATTTCTGCCACAGATCTGTCCGTGGCACTCACAGCGTTTACAGCAGCAATGACGTGCTGCCACTCACTCGCTTTATTTTTTTTTGTGATTAGTGCCACTACTGTGATCACCAAATAATGTGGTTTTCCTGCCTCCACCTCATCCACAAACATCTCCATCTCAGTCTCCGTGGAATTTAGTGGCACGGTGGCTCGACACGTCTCATTATTCCTGACGCGCAGCAGAAAGTCTGCAGGTGGCCGCTGCGCATGCTCAGCAGGCTCATTCATATGCAAATACAGTCATGAAGTACTTTGCATTCACCATTCATGGTACAAAGTGGGCGTGTAGAGGGCGGGATATGAGGCAAATTCACGTGGGCAACCTTCCAGCTGGACTGATTTATAAAGAGAACATTGCGTGCAAGTGTGCGTGCACACGGTTTTATAAATCAGGATGTTTTTGTGCGCATGCCATTTTCAGCTTTTGAGCGCACGTGCACTTTTAGTATGAATCCTACGCACTCTTTTATAAATGAGGCCCCTGATTTTGTAGTCTAAAGTCTCAGACTTTCAAAGCGGTCAGTTTTACCCAGCATCCTCTGCTCCTCCAGCCTGCAGACCAACTACACGACCGACAGCCTGACGTGGGACTTCATGGCGAAGCGGGAGCTTGAGGCCCCGGGGGCGGGGGGGGAGCTGCAGACGGCCAGCGGTCGCGCCTCCGACATCAACCGGCGGGAGGAGCGCTGCTGCCAGGTGTACGAGGAGGGAGTCAAGACCCTGGACTCAGGTAGGAGCCGCGTTCCCAGGTCACGTGACCAGCCGCCGCCGCTGCCGCCTGGATCTAACCGGTCCTGCTGGTCTTTCAGAACCGATGTGGAGCTGCTACGCGGCGTTCTGCATGGAGAGGGTGAAGAGGAGGACCAACGTGCAGCAGCTGCAGGAGAAGGTTTGTGACACGCCCACCTCGCCGTCTCCGTGGTTACAGCCAATCCTGACGCCTGTCTTCATTTTTTATCATGTCAGAGGCAGGAGAGGATGCTGGGAGTTCTGCAGCGCGCTCACAACGCCTCGAAGCTCAAGGAGGATTTCTACAAGAGCTGGGTGAGACGTCGTGTTTTAGTTTCAATTTTTGTTTTAGTCTAGTCTTTGGGTCCAGCTATCATTTTAGTTTTTATTAGTTTTAGTCACGTTTAGTCGTTTAGTCACATCCTCTTTAGTTGTGTCAAGTTTCAGTCGACTAAAAGTCTGAGCATGTTAGTCTTATTTAATTCAACCATGGAAGAGGTATTCATTCATCTAAAAATCATGCACTTCAAAAACTCATTCCTTAGAAAGTTAAAAAGTCTTGTTTAAAAAAAAAAATAACGACTGTTTCAGACTATTTTGGTTTTTAGAGTTCTAGACAAGAAAATCTTCCTTACTCCATTGGCTGTAGAGTTGTTTTTGTTAGCCTGTTTCAACTTTAGTTTTAGTCACGTTCATTCTCCTTTCAGTCGTGTCAAGTTTCAGTCGACTAAAAGTCTGAGCATTTTAGTCTAGTTTTAGTCAAAGATTGTATTTATCCAAACCCATTTTACAATTCAAACAAGGTTATCTTATTATTATATTATTGTTACCTTATAGACTCAAGAATACATTCATTCCAGATACAGAAGACTCTAATTTGAGTTTACAACATATTTATTTTTCCACATTTCTCCCCATCTTTTACTTTTTGTACGACACATTCCTCTGATATTGCATCATATATTTAATTATCGTAGCAGCATTTTCGTTGCGTCTCGTCTCGTTTTCCTCGGGTGATAAAGGTTCGTTGACAACGATATTTAGTCATAATTTTTCGTTGACGAAAGCGAATTTAGTGAGATCTGCTGGGTCTTTCACCGTTCTGTTCTGGTAAAACCCGTTAAGACAGAACCAACGTAGGACGGGTGGTTTAAGGGTCTCGTGTTGTCTTGTTGCGTGAAAACCAACGGCGTGTTCTCCCTCTGAGCAGCTGCAGGTCCTGTTGTCGTCTGGGGACGCGGAGGCGGCGGCCCGCGTTGCCACGGCGATGGTGGAGCGACACGGCGGCTCGGTGGCCGCGTGGAGCCTCAGTCTGCAGACACTCATACAGCTGGAGAGCAGAGAGCTGGACCGGCTGTTCCAGGAGGCGCTGACGCATGTTGATCCCAAGGTAGGAACACACACACTAGGAATGGGTGATATTTTACCGTTCACGATAAACCGTCAAAAAAATTCTCCACGGTAAGAATTTGTCATCTCGTGGTAAAAACGATAAATTCCTGTTGATGACATTTTTGTGTAAAGCTGATTTATGGTTCTGTGTTAAATCCACGCACAACGTACGGGAAGGAAGGAAGGAAGGAAGGAAGGAAGGAAGGAAGGAAGGAAGGAAGGAAGGAAGGAAGGAAGGAAGGAAGGAAGGAAGGAAGGAAGGAAGGAAGGAAGGAAGGAAGGAAGGAAGGAAGGAAGGAAGGAAGGAAGGAAGGAAGGAAGGAAGGAAGGAAGGAAGGAAGGAAGGAAGGAAGGAAGGAAGGAAGGAAGGAAGGAAGGAAGGAAGGAAGGAAGGAAGGAAGGAAGGAAGGAAGGAAGGAAGGAAGGAAGGAAGGAAGGAAGGAAGGAAGGAAGGAAGGAAGGAAGGAAGGAAGGAGCAAGAAAGAAAGAAATGAGCAAGAAAGAAAGAAAGAAAGAAAGAAATGAGCAAGAAAGAAAGAAATGAGCAAGAAAGAAAGAAATGAGCAAGAAAGAAAGAAATGAGCAAGAAAGAAAGAAAGAAAGTAAGAAATGAGCAAGAAAGAAAGTAAGAAATGAGCAAGAAAGAAAGAAAGAAATGAGCAAGAAAGAAAGAAAGAAATGAGCAAGAAAGAAAGAAAGAAATGAGCAAGAAAGAAAGTAAGAAAGATAGATAGATAGATAGATAGATATGAGCCAGAAAGAAAGAAAGATAAATTCCCGTTGATACGTTTTTGTGTAACAAACATGGCGGATCTGAGAGTGAGATAGATTTATAGTTAAAAAGGTGGAGATGAATTGGTATTTTTTTCATCGTCATTTTTATCGTTATCGGGATAAATGCCAGAAATGATCGTGATACGTTTTTTAGTCCATACCGCCCATCCTTAACACACACACACACACGCGCGCACACACACACACACACACACACACACACACACACACACACTCTGACCCCGTTAATTAGTCCAGAGATCCTGGACTCCACGGTTTCCTCTCACGCCTGCGGTCCAGGTGTGGGTGTAATTGCTTTCCTCTCAGCTGGAGACTCAGTAAGACCGGCCTGCATGTTTCCAGCGTGAACGCCACGGCGCCGGCGCCGGTGTGGAAGTGGGTCGTCTCCTTGACCCAGTTACGACCGAACCCAGTTCTATCATAAGCGTTTACTCGAGCTGCAGAGCTCGGATGCAACATCAAAAACACCGTCGGCTGGTGGCGGTGAACAGAGCAGCTGTTGTGCCGGGGGGGGTTGTTGCTGCTGAGGACGGGATTAATTAACCAGATTAATTAGCCAGATTAACTCCGTAAACTCGTGAACCTCTTAAAAGAAACCCAGAGGGAAACTTGGACTTCATGGCAGAGAGGTGGGATTCAACACCAATCCATCCATCTATGCATCCAACCTGGTTTTATTTGCTCCAAATCACTACGAATGTCGTCTCTAGGGATTTCAAGAATATAAATCAATCAAATAAATGGGTCAAATTAATACAATGCAAAAAACAAAACAAAAAACGCCAGGCTGAGTAAACCAACAGACTTCTCTTTGTCACGATCCCCCGTCCTGATCAGCACCCGGCGACTGTGGAAAGAAAAAAACTCTCCTTTAACAGGAAGAAATGTCTGGAAGATGTCTGGTTTCTTTTGGATTCGTTACGTTTCAATATGCGTTTAATCTGACGATTCTGAGTCCGTGTTTACGAGTCTCAGGTAAATGTACGTTCACCTGCCTTCCCTTAAAGAGACGGATTCATGGGAGACGCGTTAATGGTAACAGGTTCGGTGAAGCACCATTGATTCAGAAAAGCACTCTTTAAAAATAAAATGTACAAAGATGACGACACGGTTCTGTTGAAGACCGTCAGATGAGTTTGGAAGAAGAACGAAACTGAATACCGTCGTTGTGATTCATCGCTTTGCCTCCTCGATGCGCGAATGTTTGCCATGTTGAGAGAGAATGTTACAAACCGTTCCGGTAAAACCCTCTGTTTTCAGGACGTGAATCAGCCGTTCATGTTATTCATGTGGTTCATGTTTCTATCATGTTTCTCCCGTCTCTTCCAGGAGTCTCTCCCTCTGTGGAAGCTGCAGCTGCAGTGGAGCACCGACAACCAGAGTCCTGAGGAGACGGAGGCCGTCTACAAGGTAGACTCCTCAGTCCGGGGGGCGGGGGGACTGTTCCCACGGGAGGAGGTTTGGTGGGAACCTGCAGGTGGCTCCGCCGGTGGGGACCTGCTAGAACACCACTGTCAGACCACATGATGTTCTTTCACAACCATGTAGACTGAATGAACCGGTTCAAACACCAGATCTTCCTTAAGAAGATGAAATCTTCCTTAAAACATTTTTCGTTGGCTTTTGGAAAATTATTTCATGTCGCAAATCAGATTACAGACGTCGTAACAACAGACCACCGTTGCTGCCAGGAGAGAACATTTAGTTTAGACGAATCAGTCTGAAACCACAGCATATCATCCATCCTTAGGAAGGAAGGAAAAGTAATGACGTTACGCATTCATCCATGCATTCATCCATCCATCCATCCATCCATCTATTTATTAGAGATGCACTGATCGATCGGCCCCTGATCGGGATCGGGCCGATAATGGCCCTATCGGTTTTGATCGGAAATCGGAAAATAATAGTTCAGAGCGGCCGATCTGATGACGTTTACAAGAACAAACCCCTGCCCGCGCGGGCGTTCCCGCATCTCAGACCGAGCGGCCCTGAGGAGGCGTTGGCCTCGCCGGTGCGGGAGTTTTACAATGTCTGAAAAGGACAACAAATTTGCAGTTTGCAAAGTGTGTCCAAAGGAGATACCACGAGGAGGAATGTTACAAAAGAATTTCAACACAATGAAGCTGATAAGACATTTGAAAGTTCTTCACACGGACTATATTGAGTTTTCCAAGTTGGCTACAGCAGAAAAAAGGGAGAGAAAAAAAAAGGAGCGCGCAATAACGCGCTCAGCTGCAGCACCTGTAACAGAGACTTATAAACGACAGGAAGAAAAATAAAGAACTACATCGTAAGGTAATGAATTCATATGCTTTGCTCATCAGCCGCTTTCTGTTGTAGAAGACGTCGGGTTTAAACACGTTTGCAGCTTGGATCCGCGCTGCGCGCTGCTGCGTCATAAATATTTCACTGATGAAATCCCGTCGGAGTTTTAACAGACTATTTACAGTCCAAACCCTCACGCAGGACGACAGTCGTGTCAGTCAGCTTCACGAGCTCTAGTGTGAAGAGTTTTGCTTCACTCACAAGAGTTTCCTCATACCGCTAAAGCTTTCACAAAGCTTAATAATTCATTTTTATTTTAAGATTAAATTCCTCTTTCCACAGGAAAACTAAGGTTTATAGTTTACAACTTGTATTAACTTTTAGAGAGTGACATGTCTGCTGTTGTCTGTGTTGGTCACATGTTGTACATAATTATTACCACAGGAAAGCTGAAGCCACTAAACTACACTTACTCTTTATAAGCCGAGTTTACAAATAATCTCCTAATTTTGATACCTAATAATACAATGTCAGTGGCGTGTACATGGGACAACAATATTGACGAATTTATGGATTTCACACTGTGATCGGTGATCGGCAAAATCGGGATCGGCCGATACTGGTTTTCGAGATCGGTGATCGGCCCTCAAAATCCTGATCGGTGCATCTCTACCATTTATCCATCCATGCATTCATCCATCCATCCATCCATGCATTCATCCATCCATCCAGGTGATACTGAGGTGTTCAGGCCAGATCATCCCGTCTCCCTCGGCTCTTTGGCAACAGTTTAGTTTCAACCAGTAGAACGAAATATTCGGCTTCACAAATTGTTGAGTGACATCAGAAAAGTCCAAAGTAAAGAATCAATAGAGAGGTTTGGTTTGTAATAAAGTTCTGAGAGATTTAAATCAAAGGCAGCAGCTGCAGCTCCTGATCAGACAGACGAGGTGCCGGCTCCTCTACGAGTGTTTGAGCCTCTGAAATTAAACAAACACTTTGATTCTCGTGTTCCCAGCGAGGTCTGATGTCTGCAGTCCCCACCGTCTCCATGGAGATGAAGGAGAGCTACCTCCACTGGTCCTTCTCCACCGGCGGCTACAAGAAGGCGAGGAAGACCTTTACCAGGTAAAAGCACGAGCTGCAGTAACGTCGTACCGCCACCAGGGGAGCTCCGAGTCCTGGTTTAACCGTCTCTCTCTCTGTAGCCTGCAGGAAAACCGGCCCCTGTCCAAGGCTTTCTTCACCACCATGATCGGCATCGAGAAGGAACAAGTACGTCACATCTGAGATACATGATAAACTCAAGAAAGAGAGTCATTTTGGTGTTTAATTCACCGTCTCTCCCTCCAGGAAAACCCAAAGATGAACATCCTGAGGGATTGCTACGAGCGGGCGCTGCAGGAGTTCGGCACCTCTGATGACGGTGGGGGGACTTTAAATACGTTACCGTGGACCAAAAACTACAATTCATCAGCTAATAACCAGGAAAACATATTTAGCAGCTTTTAAAAAAAAAAATATTCAGCAGTTAAAACCAAATCCCAAACAGATAAACTGATAAAAGTCGCACAGGAATGAGTTATAAATGCGTATGAGGGTATTTTATATTTTCTCAAATGTTTTTTGTTTAGTTTTTTTATCTTTTTGGCTTCATTTTTGTTAAATAAGTAATAGTACGACATAATTTTTGTCTGATACTCAGATCTGCTGCAGTTGGAGGATTTTACTATGTTTTTAATACAAAACAAGGAAACAGGATTAAATAAAACGAGTTGTTGCATCAGAACTCGTAAATTACCGTCCTGGTTTGGAAGCAGAAGAAAACTAATGTACATGAGTGTCTCGGAAAATTTGAATATTGTGATAAAGTTCTTTATCTTCTGTAATGCAATTTAAAAAAAAAAAAAAAAAAAAAAAAAAAAAGTCATACATTCTGGATTCATTACAAATCAACTGAAATATTGCAAGCCTTTTATTATTTTAATATTGCTGATTATGGTTTACAGTTTAAGATTAAGATTCCTAGAATATTCTATTTTTTTTAGATAGGATATTTGAGTTTTCTTAAGCTGTAAGCCATGATCAGCAATATTAAAATAATAAAAGGCTTGCAATATTTCAGTTGATTTGTAATGAATCCAGAATGTATGACTTTTTTGTTTTTGTAATTGCATTACAGAAAATCACAATATTCTAATTTTCTGAGACAGTCCTTTAGGGAAGGAGACACTAAAGTAAGTTTGGTTGTGATGTCGTCTCTCCTGCGTCTGCAGATCTGTGGCTGCAGTACATCCAGGAGGAGCTCGGGCCGCTCGGCCAGCCGGAGAACTGCGGTAAGATCCACTGGAGGGCCATGAAGTTCCTGGAGGGGGACAGCGTGGAGCGCTTCACGTCCCGCTACACGCTGCTGCAGACGGGCCACTTGTGAGGGACGACGGGCCCGCCGGGGCTCCGGGCCCCCCGGGGCTCCGGGCGGTGCAGAGAGGGGCTAACGTTTCCCACGGCGGTGCAGAGAGGGGCTAACGTTTCCCACGGCGGTGCAGAGAGGGGCTAACATTTCCCACCGGGTCCCAGACTGGACCAGAAACTAACCCACCAAACCGGCGGCTTCGGTGATCCTGCAGGAAACTCCGTCAGTGTTCCAGTTTTTTACCTGCAGCCTCCACGTTCAGGCGGCTGCATCTGTTCAGTAACCAGACGGACGCCCAACACGTTCACTTCATGAGTTTAATTCCACATGTTATTCTGAGAATACAAACTTTGACAACATTAAAACTTTTTTCATTTGATGGTGTTTTGTGTTTCTGGTCCCGATGAGACGCCGACAGGAGGCCTGCAGGGGCCGGGCGCTACGTTTCAACGTTATACTAGTGTTTACATCATTAGAGCATCATCCTGGTTTTAATACGACCTGCAGACTCAACCCCCCCCTCAAGTGGTTGATGTTTAATTCAGCCACATGGGAAACTAACGGTGGTTAAATTGACCCTTTGTCAAGCCCCGCCCCCGTTGCTAGGGAGAATACTGTCATCTCTCTGTCCACTTCTATTGTAAACATTGGGTTTTACATCACTTTATTTCTAATTATTGTACCAAAGAAAATCAACAGCAACTAGATATGAATAAAAAAACTTCAGGTACCGTGTAGTGAATTTAAAAAACTGAGGTTTTCTGCAAAAACTAGATCTTTTGATGAGTTTAGCTGATAGCAAGGTGGAAGGTGTGGCCCGAGCACACCGCTTAACTCAGGGGAAGGCAAACCTGTTCCTAGATGCATTTTTTTAGACCCTGGGTTAACCCTTATAAGATAAATAAAGATGTAGCCTGCTGCCAAGCCAACTTTGTTTTGCCAGTACGGATCGGATTTGATCCAGTTTGGGGATAAAAATACGCTGCACCCTCACGACACTACAAGTGTTCCTTTCTATTTATACAAAGTTTTAACAAAAATAATCCAGTGATTTAAATTTCAATGCAAAGCAAGTAAAAACTACTTTTTCCATTGATGTAAACGAGAGAGACGGCTGTTTGTCTGACCCGGATGTAGCAACGGAGGATGATTCTTCTGATTGGTCAGTCAGGGACCAATCAGAAGGCTGACAAAGGCTCAATTCCTTCACGACCCCCGTCTACCTCGACAGGTGCAGGCGGGCCGCGAGCTTCGGCGGGAAATACTCTCTAGTGCAGTGTTTCTCAACCGGGGCTCCGCGGACCCCTAGTGGTCCGTGGGGAAATTACAAGGAGTCTGTGATAATACAATATATATTTTTTAAATAGATCCTCTTGAAGAAAGAGTGTGACCGAAATGTGACCGAGACCTTTATCCGCCTCAACTACATGACATTCGTTGTATTTTAATCAGAAATCTTGCATTGTTGAAGTTACTGCATGGGCTTAACAAGATCTGAATCCTTTTCAATTAATGAGCACCCCCCCCCCCCACCTCCAGTGTTTCAGTGGGCATACGTTTCATAAAAATGCTTTTACTTTGAAATATTTGCAGGAAGCTGTTGGGGGAACGCTCATTAACTTGCAAAGTTCAAGTTAGCGCTTGAAATTGCAATAATGTAAAAAACAAAAAAACAAAGAAGAACACAATAAGCACAGTAACACAAAGTAGTAAACAATGAGGCTCGTATTAAAAAAAGGCTGCTTGTTCTGAACGTAGCAAACTGAGCCACCGGAAAAGAAAAAGATAAAAGACGACAGGGGTCTTAAGAGTCGAACAAAACTTTGCAGGAGGTCCAGGACTGTAAAAAGGTTGAGAACCACTGCTCTAGTGCTTCTTTTTACAGACATATCGCCCAGCCCCATTAGGCCACCACTTATTAACCTCACGACAGGTTAATAACAGAGTTATATTTACATAAAACAGTATTTTTATCCTTTACAACACATTGGACCAGTGTTTCTCTACCGGAAACAATCTCGTTTAAATACGAGACGACATAAACACAGAGCAGCAGCGGCAGCAGCAGCAGCAGCGGTGACCGATGGCACATCTACCCAACGTCTACATGACCGTCGACCTCCAAGCACTTAAACGCTTCGTAAGGACACTTATTTCAACATAAGTTAATGACACACAACAAAAAATTAATGAGATAAAAAGCAAACCGTATAAATGTGTCACAATATTGTAGATAAACCTGCAGAAGTTAATCGCCAGAGTTTTGACATTCTAACATGTTAGAGTTTTAATCAGATTACTGAATCCAGTCTGGTAATCTAATCAATCTCACGCCGAACTCGGCCAGAACGAGAGTTCCTCTCTCACGAGTCCAGTTCCCCGGCGGACAGAAAAGTACTTGTGAGAGTCTAAATAACCTTCTTTTACTCAAGTTTCATCCAAATCGCCGTTTCCTGACAACAAAGTCGGGCTTTGATAGAAGAAAGTGGTTGAACGTATGATGTGAGTTAAGGCAGAGGTTTGTTTTCAGAGGAGATCCCTTTAGAAAATGAGCCAAGCTGAAGTTTTCTCTCCGAGTTATCCCCCCCCTAACACCGGGGTGTAAAGCCGGGTGCCGTTTCTGAAAGAATGCAAAGTAGCCGGCTGACATTTCCTGCTAATGCTGCGAGCGCTTTTCGTATTAACCTTCTAACCTGAGTAAATGTTTTAAATGCTTTTTCACTCAGCAGCTGCTGGACTAAAAAAAACTAAACTGAAGTGTGTTTCTGAGTCAGGACTTAAATATTAAACTAAAACAATTTATGAACAGAATCAAAATGGTACGTTTGGGAGTCTGTTGAACTGTGACATCACAGATCCAGTGGCTGACTCCACCTCTTACATTCATGTTAAAGCAACTCGTATTTTGACCAAAGAAAACTCACATTTTATCATGACCTTTTTTTTTGTTAGTTCCTCTAAAGCCACTCTATGTAGTATTATCAAAACCAACCACATGGGGGCGCTATATAACGACAGTTCATATGTCTGAAATGGCAGAAGCTGTAATTCCTCTACTGACCACCGGGGGGCCGACTCTAAAAGCCAGTTAATCTCCATTGACCTCCATGTTAAAACTACATTTACAGCCCGATTCAAAATGCAATTTTGATGAATTTGTATTTATTTTTATTTTTTTTGTACCACATCAAGTAAAATTATATACCGCAATTACAGGGCAAGTACAGACATGCCTCGGCTACAACGCTAAAGCCCCTTGATTCTGTCTATCACTCTGAACTTATGTTCATTACTGGTGACCCATATAACACTCATCATTGCATCCTGTACAGTAAGGTTGCATGGTCCTTCCTCTCTGAAAGGTGAGATTTTCACTTTTATTTATTCATCTATAAGGCTATTATTGGCTTGCTGCCGACTTATGTTTCCTCCCTCCTTGCTTGGCCTGCTAGTTCACACCACACTCGATCCAATGACTGGCTTACACTACAACTCCCCCGAGTCTTTACTGAGCTTGGTAGATCTGCTTTTAGCTTTTCTGCACCTTCCACCTGGAACTCATTACAAAGCACTCTAAAAATCAATTCACTAGTATCTTTTGGTCATTTTAAATCCCTGATCTTAAATCTTTTAAGCACTGTTTGTATCTGTTTTAATTGATTTTATTGTTACATTATTTATTAATTTTAACTTCATAATTGTTTAATTGACTTTTCTTTTATTTTTTTTTTTAATTTGCTCGACGCCCTCAATGATTTTGGAGTTTAAATAAAAGATATATAATTAGTTGTGTGGACTTTCGATTGGCTTAGCTTAATGTCTAGCTACTTCCTGGTCAGTCCTCACTTTTGAAATGCAGTGGTCACTTCCCAACCGAAACAACATTTGAAACGGTATATTTCAGCACCTGGGAACTCTTCCACTCTGATCCTGATTTGACATTAGTGTTTCAGTTTTTAACTTTTTCTTTTTTTAAAACAAAAAGCAAAAGTCAGACGAAGCTATTAAATCGATGCCAGTCATAGATGAGTGGCTTGATAAACCTCAGACTCCTTTTGTGTTTGCATTGGCCCAAGGAGCTGGTGAACGTGGCTTTGAGTGACATGCCGTGGGCGTATTCCAGTCAGCTACATGGGCCGATTCCTTCCCCCCCGTCTGCAACTCGACTACGGTCAGCCCCGAGTGGAAGACGTAGTGAAGTACATCTCTAGTGGGACGAAAAAGCGGCTCTCTTGTGCTTGCATCATCTGTTTGCCCCCATGATGTCAGACGTGTTATTGCTACATAGCGTGGCTTTAAAACCAGCAACAAAACAATTTTCTGCTTTTTTTTAATCAACAAGGAAAGCATCAAAAGCAGCTGGACCCTGAAGCATCATGGTAACGAAAAAATAATAAAATCACTGCGTGTTATCTCCCAAACAAATGTAAGAAAAAAAAAAAGTAGCTTAGAAATGTAATATTTTACACCGTGATCACATGTTTACAAGATCCTTCTGCATCTTACTACCTTGTTATAATAAAGACTAGTCGTTGGGAATGAGGACCCCCCATGAGTTCTGGGTTCCCCCCATGAAACGAACCCTGCGTAGCTCCGCCCCCTCATCTCCGCCCGCCGTCACAGCTTCTTGCAGAGGATGTAGGTGAAGAGCGCCAGCACGCCGGCGGACAGCAGGCCGATCAGGCACTGGTGGATGGTGATGACGTTCTCCAGGGCGTGGATTCGCTCCTCCATGGCGCTGGTGTTGAAGTAGTCGTAGATGGAGGCCCCGATGCTCCACACCGCCCACAGGGCGTCCACCAACGCCTTCATGGTGGGAGAGACCATTGTGAGCGCCGCCTGCAGCCGGCCGGCCGCCGCCGCATCCGCCGCACTACAGAGGGAAGACGGGGACACAAGGTGTGGGCGAACGAAAGCTGCACTTTTATGATTCTAGTTTGGTCATTTATCTATGTTGTATAGAGGGTCTGCATTGACGTCACTTGACCACGACCCCTTACTCCTACTGAGTGGCAAAACATCAGCAAAAATGTCTGCAACTAGTGGAGAAGACGGGATAACAGCCGATTATCGGCTTAAATCAAAAGTTGGACTTGACAGTGACCCGTACAGTTACCCCAAGAACCAGTGGTCCATGGACATTAATATTTGGTACAGTTACCAAGAACCAGTGGTCCATGGACATTAATATTTGGTACAGTTACCAAGAACCAGTGGTCCATGGACATTAATATTTGGTACAGTTACCAAGAACCAGTGGTCCATGGACATTAATATTTGGTACAGTTACCAAGAACCAGTGGTCCATGGACATTAATATTTGGCCACAAATCCAGTTTCCTGATATTTATATGTACTTAATTTCTACGCCGGGGAAATACACGAAGCAAAGCTTGAAGGCTTACAAAAGTCTTGACGCTTGGTCCGACTTCAAGGCAGGATTTGTTGTAGAAATTAAAGTGATGAGGACACCGAACTTTATGATTTGACCGTTTAACGTTAGCTACCCAAAAATCCAACATTACCTGATACAAAATGGGAACCACAAATCCACGTTTCGGTGTCTGGAATCCAGTTGTTTCTGTGAATTGCAGCGATCCATTTGTCTCTCTTAAGATTATTTTTCGGCAGTCTGTAAAACGATAACTCCGATTTCTTGCTAAATCTATGAGTATAGTCGATCGCACAACAGCTCTTTCCCATTTTAGATGTTTTCCAGTTGCTCAAAATGAAAGTTTACGCTGCCACTCAGTCTTTCTGACACTCAGTCTTTCTGACACTCAGTCTTTCTGACACTCAGTCTTTCTGACACTCAGTCTTTCTGACACTCAGTCTTTCTGCCACTCAGTAGGCGTAACCCGCTGTGAAGTCGCATCTGTGACGTCATGCACATTCCCTCTATATCTAGTAGTAGTCTAGTGGCTACAGAGTTGGGCTTGAAAGAATGCAAAGTAGCTGGCTGACATTTCCTGATAATGCTCTGAGTGCTTTTCATATTAACCTTCTAACCTGAGTAAATGTTTTAAATGCTTTTTTACTCATCCGCTGCTGGACTAAAAAAAAAAAAACTGAAGTGAGTTTCTGAGTCATGACTGAAATATCAAACTACAACAATTTATGAACAGATTCAAAATGGTACGTTTGGGTGTCTGTTGAACTGTGACATCACAGATCCAGGGACTGACTCCAACTCTTACATTCACGTAGAGCAACTCTTATTTTGATCCCAAAAAAAAAAAAAAACTCACATTTTATCATGACCTCTTTTTTAGTTCCTCTAAAGCCGCTCTATGTAGTATTAACAACAACCACATGGGGGCAGTATTTAACATGACAGTTCATACGTCTGCAACATTCTGACTGAACCAGCGCAGAAATGACAGAAGTTGCGCTTCCTCGACAGGTTCAAGCCCCAGAATGGCAACCAAGATGAACCACCTTGGGCCCATGAGCAAGGCCTTAACCCTAACTGCTCCATGGTGTGTGTGTCTCAGATGTAAGTCGCTTGGGATAAAAGCGTCTGCTAAAAATGACAGTAGTAGCAGGTGAAAAACTAAAGACTAAACACTAAACAAATGCCGATTTCCGACAGCTCAAGTTACAATTATCAGACGAGGGTTTCAGCTTTATTATCATTTCAAAGCATGTTTTCCATCTTTAAGCCCCATCAAACTGAACTTGGGAGTCATCATCAGCTGACATGTTTGTACGGAGGAGCGAGCGTTTGGCCTTGATGAAACACATTTAATTAAGACTTATGATGTCAAATGCAGAGAATGTGGTGGTCAGCTCTAAAGAATAGCAGCAAATCCCAGCTGGGGCCGTCTCTCATATCCCTTTTCCACCAAACCAGTTCCAGGCTGGTTCTGGACCAGAGTTTGGAACCGGACTTTCTGTTTCCACTGACAAAGAACTGGCTCCTGACCAGAAGAACCGGTTCCAAGGTAGCACCAACTCTTTGCTGGACTAGAGGAAAGAACCGCTTACGTAAGCGGAGGGGGCAATAGCAAGACTGGGAGACGGAGACATTTTCAAATAAGAATGAATCTGGATGCAGCAAAGCATCATGGGAGGAGGAGGAGACAACCTGTCTTTTAGAGATGTGTCCACGGAGGAGCTACGTGGACCAAGTCCTGTTAGAGCAGATACCTGGTTGTTGTTGCAACTTTCACGCAAACGCAGCGACGTAAGTCATGACGTGGCTCCTCTTAGCACCCGAGCTGTGGAAAAGTAAACCGATTCTTAGCTGGTTCCCAAGTTGAACGAGTTGTGAACCAGAACCAGCTCTGGAACCGGTTTGGTGGAAAAGAGGTATCAGTGGAGTTTGGATGCAATATTTCTAAAAAAAAAAAAACCTGCATACAACACACCGCACTTCCAAAGTAGTACACAGTATGCACTGGTCTGGTAGTTAGTATGCAGTATGCCACTGCAAAAACAAATGAAACTAAAGCACCATGAGCTTTACAAAACAATGCACGAACCACTGGTTTCTGAAGACCAGTTTTAAAGCCTGTTTTTTCAGAAACTAAAGTCGGATTTAGCCGGCCTCCATCTGTCGGTCGAGTTTAGCATCATTTTAGTGACACGCCTGAACGATACAGCAGTCTATAGGAGCTAGGTAGGGGGTACTTAGTATTGCCACGTTTTAGGTTTTTTTGGCTCCACTTTAATTTGATACATAATGGCACACTGAAAAATTCTTGATGTTGATTGTATGAGGTTATATTTATCTAATACTAACATCCACTACTTTTTATACAGAAAAACGGAGGCTTGAAAGAGAAAAAACACAGAAAAATCATACAATACTTTTTAATTATGACTGGAGAACAAGCTCAACCAGCAGTCTATAGAAGCTAGGTAGGGGGTACTTAGTATTGCCACTAAGTACCCCCCACTAACCCAACTGTTTTTTGGCTCCACTTTAATTTGATAAATAATGGCACACTGAAAAAAAATAGATGTTGATTGTATGAGGTTATATTTATCTAATATTAACACAGACTACTTTTTATACAGAAAAATGGAGGCTAGAAAGAGAAAAAAACTGAGAAAAATCATACAATACTTTATAATTATGACTGAAAACAAGCTCAACGGAGTGGCTTTGCATAAATAAATATGACCCATTCATTTTATTATTCTTTAGGGACCTTCTACACTAGTGTGACACCACATGTCACCGTGATGTCATCAGAGGTCATAGTGGATACAACCTGTTTAATTTGCTAATTCTTTTTGTCGGTGGAGACATGTTTAGGTTTATTTAGATACCTGACATGTACTGTTAAAATATCTTGTTTTTCTCGTTTTTCTTCAGACGAAATGAGAGCCTTTTTTCCCCTTAAACGTGCCCCAAAAGTCACCAAATTTTGCATGCAAGTCAGGCCTGGCGAAAAATTTGATATTTAATCGTTGGCACTAATGGGCGTGGAAAAATGGCTCAACAGCGCCCCCCGGAAAACTTTGTGCCTCAAGCCCCACAATACGGTTAGACGTACATGCACGAAAATCGGTACACACCTGTATCATGTCACAACTTAAAGAAAAGTCTCTTGGAGCCATGGCTGAAACCCAACAGGAAGTCGGCCATTTAGATATTAATCATGTAATTTTGGCGCAATTTATGCAATTCCTTCAGCCATTAACGCGGCCCGAACCGTAACGTGCACCCAGGTGTGTTATACATCAAAATGTGCGTCTCCATCCTGCGATGAAGTGCATTACTTTTCTCAGTCAAAAGCGTTACCATGGCGACGATAGAGGCCAAAAAGTGTGCCCCCCCTTCATCTGATTGGTCCATATTTGATAGTTCCTACTTTCTGCCATAACTTTTGAATGGTTTGACATAAAGAGTCATGGGTGGTGTCATAGGACTCGGTTTTGAGTCCTTGACTTTTATTGGTGAAAATTGTATGCGCGACGGCCTGTTCATCGCTGCTTGCAGCTTTAGTTTATAATTATGACTGATAAATTGCATACCGTAAATGTATGACCCATTCATTTTATTATTCTTTAGACTACAACCTGGAAACACCAATTATTTCAATTTTACATGGATTTTAAAGGCTTAAAGTTTCTTTTTGCTTAAGTAAAGGAATAGTTATCTAGCAATAAAAGCAAAACTATGATTTCACGTGTTTTCAGTCCCTTCACTCTGATGAGCATTGATTACACGCGTGATGACGTCATGCCAGTGCTCAATAAACTTCATCAACCACAATCGATACGTAGGCTATATGACTTTGCCATCCGCTCTTATACGATCAGAAACTCCCCAGAACTACATGTTTGACCCAGATCTGCTCCGGTGTCCCCACTTTGAGGGGGATTTAACGGTATTCGGACACCGACCCGGTCAGGGTGTAACGGCTGATTTATGGCTCCGCGCTACAGCAACGCAGACCCTACGTAGGCTACGCCGTAGGGTCTGCGTCAATTTATAACCGATCATAGGAATATGACGGAGGCGTTTTGAGCCAAAATGGCGTCTCTTCTCACCGACAGGTGTCCGGTTTCACTGGTTTCACTGGTTTCACTGAGCCGCTGCGGGCGAGGATGGACATCCGTCCCGTCGGTGCCGGAGTGAATTATCTCGTTTATGGGAAGCCGGGCCGTTCTTGACAGGTACAGAGCCGAACATTGTTGGTTCAAATAAAGTTTACCGAAATAAAATACACTACTTCCGGTCAAGCTCTTTTAACATAAAAGCTTCTCTGTTGGTTTCATCCAGGATGCAAAGTGGTCTAATACTTTCTTTTTTTTTTCTCCAACAATGTCTTTATTTGGTTTTCAAAATCCTTCCAATGACACATAAATAAGAGTGTTCTTACATAAAAGGAAACATCAAGGGCAGCTGAATTATTTACCAGCAATCGAATCATATTTCCTTACAACTCAGATATTTGTGAGATATCATAAAGCAACACTCAATTTAGGTTTAAATGAGAAAAGGAAAGAAAGAAAGAAAGAAAGAAAGAAAGAAAGAAAGAAAGAAAGAAAGAAAGAAAGAAAGAAAGAAAGAAAGAAAGAAAGAACATTACTGTTTACTCAAGCTTACTCTTAAATTAAATACTTAACTGCTGTATTCTACTGCCCTTATTTTTATTTTTAATAGCTTTTGCTTTTTATTATTTTACTTATTTTCTTATCATTTTATTTATTATTTTACCTCCTTTTTTCTCATAATTTTATTTACTGTACAATTATGTCTTGCTGCTTTTAATGTCGATGTAAAGCACCTTGAATCACCTTGTGTTGAATTGTGCTATATAAATACATTTGCCTTGCCTTGCCAAAGAAAGAAAGAAAGAAAGAAAGAAAGAAAGAAAGAAAGAAAGAAAACCCCAAACAAAACAAAAAAGTAACAAAAATCAAAACAACAAAGGTTTCTCTGTTTTCCAAGGGTTAGCCCAAAGTATTTCACCGTTGTTCAGAAATATAAACTCAAATATACAATTCACACAGAATAAAGAAATTAATTATCAAAAGAAAGGAAATGATTTTAGAACACTGCAGAGGATCACTAGTAGCTACGCCACATACTAGTAGTAGCAAAATGTGAGAATAAATGACACTTGAGATTGTACCACATTTTAAAAAAGGCTTGTGTTTCCGTTAATAACAGTTTCTGAAGGACCGACAGCTTTTCAGATTCAGATTCAGATTCAGATTACGTTTATTTGCCATTTGTGCAACACACATAGGAAATTGTCACGTTGGTAACAGTGTGCCTACTCAGCTTTTATTTTGAAGAAACTAAACAAAGTACTAAGTAAGTGAATCAGCTGACTGAAGCTGGAAGCGTGAAGGAAAAAAAGCTTGGGAAATAATACATTAGTACATTAAAAACAGGGAATTCAACATGTAAAATCAAAGAAAAGAAAACATACTAGCCATCTATCCATCCCATTTTTATGTCTCTGTTCAGATACCTGTGAATATCCGGTACAGACGTCTGGTAGAGATTTGAGGTATTTAGGTTAAACAACACGCTTTCCTAACTTTATACAACGACATTTCAACACATAATGTAGATGTAAATGTATTGAACTGTTTAATTTGCTTATTTTTTTTCTCGGTCGAGACATTTTTAGGTTTTTTAAATACCTGACATGTGGCATGAAGTGCTAAAATACTTTGGAAGTAACTCCTTTTTTGCATTAAAAGTGACGGTGTGTTTCAGGTGATAACATAATTCTTCATTGAACTCACCCATTAATAGGTTGACAGTTCTACAGCAAATAAATAGATAGATAAATAAAAACTTCTGTAAAGTTGCAGCATGACATCACACGTCACCGTGATGTCATCAGAGGTCATAGTGATGACAACCTGTTTAATTTGCTCATTCTTTTGGTCGGATGAGACATTTTTAGGTTTTTTAAATACCTGACATGTGACATGAACTGTTAAAATATTTGGAAGTAACTCCTTTTCTGCATTAAATTGGTATAAAACGTGTATTCATCTCCCTTTAAGACATAGTGACCGTGTGTTTCAGGATATAACACATTTAAAACATTTAGTGTTTTCATTGAACTCACCCATTTATAGATTGACAGTTCTACGGCAAATAAATAGATAGATAAATAAAAACTTCAGTAAAGTTGCAGCGTAACATCACACGTCACCGTGATGTCATCAGAGGTCATAGTGGAGACAACCTTTAATTTGCGTTTAATTTGCTAATTCTTTTTGTCGGTGGAGACATTTTTAGGTTTTTTAAATACCTGACATGTGATATGTGACATGAACTGTTATGATATTTTGGAAGTAACTCCTTTTCTGCATTAAATTGGTATAAATTGGTATATGTTTTAATCTATTTAAAAAATAAAAAAACAAACACTGAGTCCACTGTTTCCTTGAGTTTACTCAGTGTTATGTTTCTCTGGTGTCATAATCTAATGTGTCACTTCATTTTTGACGTTTAATATTTAGAATGGATCACCATGATGTCAGGTTGTCTCCACTATGACCTCAGATGACATCACGGTGACACAACTTTACTGAACAGTTTTGATTTATCCACTTATTCATTTATTTGTTGTAGAACTGTCAATTTATAAATGTGTGGGTTCAATGAAGACACTAAAGGTTTTAATTGTGTTATCACCTGAAACATACCATCACTCTGTCTTAAATTGAGATTAAAACACGTTTTATGGCAATTTAGGCAAGGCAAGTTTATTTGTATAGCACAATTCAACACAAGGTAATTCAAAGTGCTTTACATTGACATTAAAAGCGGCAAGACATAATTGGACAGTAAATAACAAATAAGATTGAATGCAATTATGAATAAGATGATAAGAAAAGAAGTAAAATAATAAAAAGCACAAGCTGTTAAAAATAAGGGCAGTAGAATACAGCAGGTAAGTATTTAATTTAGGAGTACGCTTGAGTAAACAGTAATGTTTTTAGGCCCGATTTGAAGGAGCTGACAGTTGGAGCAGAATTTAATGCAGAAAAGGAGTTACTTCCAAAATACTTGAACAGTTCATGTCACATCTCACATGTCAGGTATTTAAAAAACCTAAAAATGTCTCCACCGACAAAAAGAATGAGTAAATTAAACAGGTTGTCTCCACTATGACCTCTGATGACATCACGGTGACATGTGATGTCACTGTAACTTTACTGAACAGTTTTGATTTATCTATCCATTTATTTGTTGTAGAACTGTCAATCTATGAATGGGTGTACTCAAAAGAAAAAATGCAGGCACTCTGGTGGCTTGAAAAAAGTTAAAAAACCATTATTTAGATTGGGTTACATCTAAAAAAAACACCTGTAAACACCTATAAATGGGTGTGTTCAATGAAAACACTAAATGTTTTAAATGTGTCACTATGTCCTAATGAATCCATGGGTCGGATCCAGCAGTCACGCCTTAATTACAGGCTGATGTGCCGCGTCACGTGATCATCATCATCATAACCGTCGGCGATCAGAATAAATAAAACAATAAAAAGCTGCTCCAGTCCGGGTGTCATTACGCGCCGCCGCCGCCAGAGGGCGCCGTGCACCAGCGTGTCTCCGCCGAGGCGGATAATAAACGGGAGAGGAGAGGTGTGTGATGGACCTGGGATGTGGAGAGAATCGATAAAAGAGGGGAACACCTTGAGACGGAGGCGCAGACAGACAGACAGACGGGGCTGAAGGCGGCCGGCTCCTCTCCGTCCACATGCGCCACTGGTGGCGCATGTGGACGGAGAGGAGCCGGCTGCAGGAATGTGTTCCAGTTCTAGACACACATGCTCGGACATTACTCCGTCCTCAGGTCCAGGACTCCCTGCAGACGCAGCCCCGGCCGGGACACTTTATTCACTTCACTTCTTCGCCACTGCTGCGCAACGGAGACCTATAATTGGACACGAGCATGACATGCATGGCGCTGAAAATAACCGGGTTATTGCGCATTGGGTGCCGGTCCATGTTGGGGAGGGAGGGCCCCGGCTCGGGGGCTCGGGGGCTCGGGGTGGCCATGCATATATCACCATATATCACCTCCTGTGCTCCTGTCCAGCTGTTTGGGAATATCCTGGAGCCCCTGCGGGGACAACCGGGGCCGAAACGGGCGGAACCGTCCCCGTTTTCCAGCCCTGATTCCTGGGTGAGTGGCTGGGTGCGCACGGAGGAGGGAGGAGTATTTGTGGGGGGGTTATTCTCTCTCTCCTTCTTTTATTTATATATATATATATATATATATATATATATATATATATATATATATATATATATATATATATATATATATATATATATACACACACACATTTTCCTTTTTTCTGGAGGAGGGAGGGCAGGAGGAGACTGACAGGGCGCGACACTGTTGCATGTTTCCCCCCTCCCTCCCTTCTCTTTGGACAAACGAGAGAAGATGGGACTGTCCGACTTATTCCACAAGACAAGACCCCCCCCCCCCCCATCCCAACCTCCTCCCACTAAGAGGATATTCTTGCCAGACCAGGGAATCGGGATGTGCGCAAGTGCCTGTGCGTTATTAGTTGGGCGGCAGCGGCTGGACGGTGAAGTTCAACTTCGGTCTCTCTCCAAAGCGGCCATGAGAGAAATGAGAGAGCAGCCAGACACAGGCTGCGTTTTTCCTTCTTTTACTTCTCTCCTTTTCTTCTTTATCTCCTTTTTTTCCCTTTTTTGGCGTTTTGGAGTCCCTTATTGGCTGCAGGAGATGCCGACACCTGCGTAAACGCAGGTAAAACCCCGACCCGACCGGCGGCGCATCAGGACGCACCGGCGCGCCGGCGGCGCATCAGCGGGTATGTATGGATCATCCGGCACCGGCCCGACCCGCCTGGTTCTCGAAGATCCTGGTCTCTAGAATCTCGGATGGACCTTTTTCTGGAGTTTCCTCTCCCCAGGACCTGATGATGATGATGGTGGTGTGTTTGTGTGTCAGAGGTTGGGTCTTTGCGGGCAAGGTGAGTCCTCCTTTCATTCAACTGGCCTACAAAGTCCCAGTTTCTGACTCATGTGACCCCCCCAAACCCCACAACCACCTCCAAAATCCAAGACAAGACTCCTCTGCTGCTTATTTATCTCTCAAGGGGAAGAAATAAGGGGATCCGAAGGCAGTTTGAGAGTAGAGAAGGAATAATTGTCAACTGAGAAGTGCTGGATAAACACAGAGAAGACAACAAGTGTCACCGGTAGAAAAACCTCCAGGTAACGAAACATAACCGTTAAAATGTTATAGTAGCAGAGCTCCAGCAAAGTGTAGAAAACTCTGAAATGGACTAAACCGTTGGGATTAAGCAATGTTTGGTAGAAAAACCTCCAGGTAACGAAACATAACCGTTAAAGTGTTAGTGTCACAGCTCCAGCAAACTGTAAAAAACTCTGAAATGGACTAAACCGTTGCGATTAAACAATGTTTGACAGGAGACCAGAGCAGATGTTGTTTCCTGATCTATGCAGCAACTTTACGACGTCTCTTTCAAAGAAAAATAAAACCAAAAAATCCCTGCTTCAGTCTTCATTCGGCCTAAATCTGTTTCACAGTTCTGCGTCAAAAAGCAAAAGCTTTTCCTCAACTCGGCCAAAAGCAGTAATGACAATAATGATAATATAGATGATAAAGAGGTCAAAGATCTGAGAAAATGTGTATTTTTCGCTTGTTTTTTGCGGCCGAACGAGCCCTGGGGTTTGACCCGTGACCCTGGTCGTCGGTAGGAACCGGTGAAAAGTCCCGGGTCTGTGGCTCCGGAGCTCCGGAGCAGCCGCGGTTCGGAGGTTCTATATCCGTCCTGACCCCGGCGTGCCGCGCATACCTCGCTAATGAATTCAGCATCCCGACACTAGATGCTTTATGTAATTAATAGAGCGGGCCGGCATCTCCGTGCTGCAAGTGACGCAGAGGTGAGACATTCGCTGAAGCATGGGATTCTTATTTTAAAAACACCAGGCCGCAGGCGCTTTTTTTACGGCCCTCCTAAAACAGTCACCAGTTCCCCCCCTGTCGTCCCCCCCGTCGTCCCCCCCGCCCTCCTCTTCCCCCTGACATCACAATAGACGGGGCCCGTCCGTGCACCCGAGCCGGCGGGTTTATGTGTTGATAACGGGGAGTTATTCCGGGGCGGCGTGTAGCACCTCGGTGGCAGCTCGTTACTCATCCGTGATACGGTTCTGGGAACTTGACACTTTGTTAACAAACACTTGGAGGTTCTAATTAAATTCCTGGGGGGCCGTAGGTGTCGGCCCCGGCCCCGGCCCGTATCCACCTATACCGCGTGAGAGGTGGAGGTAAAAACCTGGCCGGAGACGGCAGGTGGAGCCCACGTCCAAACTAGGGCTGGGGATCCATTCAATGGCAAGAATTGATTCCGATTCTTAAGATTCAGAATCGATTATCAGGATTTGATTTGATTCGATTCGATTCGATCCAATATTGATTTGGGTAGGGCTGGTTGATTTTAGACTAAAATTAAATCCCGATTTTTTTCTCTGAAAACCCGATTTTCGATTTCGATTTTTTTGGTAAAACTACAAAAGTCAATGGAATAAATTGTTTCAAATATTTTATCTTTATTTTTAAAGAAAAATAGCAAACAAATGTCCCTATTGGGAATGAAGTGCAATTGAAAGATACTGTAAATCCTCCTTGAGTTTAGTAAAGTGACAACATTTACTTTTTTCTTGACCAAACAAAGATGACTAGACGAGCTCTGTCTGTAATGCAGCCAGCTGCAAAAAAGGAAAATCGATTTTCCGATTTTCCTTTTTTTAACATCGATTATGATTAATAAATCCAATTTAGATTTAAAATCGATTAATCGCACAGCCCTAGATTTGGGTTAGTGTTATTTAAAATGTCTTTTTGAGCTGTTGCCTGAATTATATGACTGTAAAATAACTTTTCTCAATAATTATTGCCAAATAAATAACTAAAACAGGTCTTTCAATATCCATTTATCCATATTAAAGTGCAAAAAAAAGAAAGAAATTGCAACAGCTCATGCAGTAAACAAATAATTTTAGCTTGTCTGATTTATTCTGTCACCAGACACACAGTTTGCCATGAAGCACCTGGCATTTTTAGATTAGATTAGATTAGATTCAACTGTTCTTTATTGTCATTGCACATGTCAAACGTACAGGGCAACGAAATGCAGTTAGCATCTAACCGGAAGTGCTTATGCAGTGAAATAAACACAATGTACAGCCTATACACATATATATACATATATACACATACATACACATATACATGGGTCAATGACGAATAAGGATTTTCAACAGGTCAATTTTTTGAGTTTCTTGTCAAGATGAATTGGCACTAGCCTTAAAAAAGGTCATGTGGTGCAACCATGATTCATATTAAAATAAATTAATTTCATCTTGACATCTTTTTTTTTAGTATTATACAAAAATGTTTTTTTTTTTTTAATGGTCGCGCCACATGATATTTCATAAAATGGACATAATCAGTCAAACTTTGTTTGTATATTATGATGGAAATATAAATACAAATGTGTTGCAATCTTACACACTACAAATAATTTTGGAAATCATGCCAGATAGGGCAGAAGATTGATTTAAAAACATTTAGAGTGATTTAAAAAAAACGTTTTCAAAACCAGAGTCCTGGTCGGACGGTCGCACCACATGACATTTTGACGCTTAAAACGACAACAAAATTCCAAATAACTAGTATTTTTTGTAAAATTCAAGTGAGTCCATATGTGGGACAGGTAGGTCATATATACTGTATTTTATTATCAATACAAACCTTTTTTGAATTGAAAAAAAATCTGTTTTTCAGTAAAATATAGGCGTCACGTCATTGACCCACATATATATATATATATAAATATGTACGTACACAGTGCAGATTAATAAATAACTATTGCTACAAGGTGCAGGTCAGATATGGATGAATGACAATATATATGACGAACAGATGAGATGTGATTATATGATTTACTCAGATTTGAATTACAGTATATACATATTACATTTAGTATATACATATCACATGAGTGTGGAAGTATTTACAGCAGGTAGTTGGTAAAAAGTCCAGTGCAATTATATTATATTATTATATTTTTCAGAAGTTTCATGACAAACTGTGTGTCCGACTACTGGGAATAAAGTTCACCGGGCGAATATGTAAGCAATCAATCAATTAATCAATCACATTTTATTTATATAGCACCTTTCATCCAGGTACATGAAATACAAAGTGCTTTGACATTTTGACTGAAAAATAAGCGTAATAAAATAAAAAAATAAAAACTGGGAGACCAATGCACAATATAGTTAATTATAATGAAAAAATGATAAAAGTTCAAGGATTAAGGCTAAAAATAATCAGTCCACAACAATAAAATATAATAATAAAAACATTACAAGAAATAGATAAATAAATAAAACAAATACCTTTAAAAAAATGATGAAAAAAAAATAAAAAAATCGATCTTTAGACATAAGAATCGATTTTTAGGAATTAATATGAGAATCGATTTAGAATCGGAAAATCGATTTTTTATTCCAAACCCAGGGCTCCCCGGAACCATTTCCAGGGCCCGGCGGAGGGAGGTTCTGCTGGAACGGGCCTGGTTTGAATAAAGCAGCGTGGCTAACGGGGGGGGGGGGGGGGGGGTCTGGGATAGTCACCAAGTGCGCTGATTAAAACTGTGATATTAAACAGCGCTGGCTGCCGGCGCCTGCCAAGGCCTGGCTCTCGTGGGCCTGAAAAAAGGCCCGGTCGAAACCCCTCGGGCCGCCCGTCTCTCCTCCTGTCTCGTATTCTCACCCCTGGTTTGTTGGACCGGCTTTAAATAGACCTGTCCTCCGGCTCTGGGGCTTTTGGGTCCGGTTTCTCCTTAAAGGGAACAGAATGGCGTAGATCACCGCGAGAGAGCGAGCGTCCTGACAAAAGGCGTTGCTAAGGACTCCTGACGGCGGCGGCGCTCTCCCCCGAACCCACTCAACCCCGCTTTTTATAGAACAGAACCGCACGGCCCAATAAAACTCAGCCATTATAAATATACAATTCATAAATACTTCTTTTTTTCTTTTTTTCTTTTTTTTGCGTGGGTTTTATGACATAACTGGACCGGGGCTTCTTGAAAAGAGAGAAAAGAAAAAAAAAAAGGGTCAAACTTGGCTCGCTGCGGTCACTCCGGACCGCCAGGGCCGTGCACAGAATCACATGTGAGGAGCCAGCGAAGGAAGGAGATGCAGCTTGATCTCAAAAGTTTGGAATGAGACCGAAATGTTATGTTAGGGAGGAAAGGAGAGAAAGAGAAAGAGAGACATAGAAACATAGAGAGACAGAGAATGAGAGAGAGAAAAGGCAGCAAGAAAAATGAGGGACTTTTAGGGGCAGCTGTGTTTTATTAACCCAGTCATAATGCCCCTAAAAATCCTTATTGCTCTTGCAATGGTCAACGTTTCTCCCAGGCGAAGCAGGCAGAGGATCTTTGAGACGACAAACAACAACTAGTTGTTGTTCTGCAGCAGCAGCGAGCGACGTCTCGGCCAGCAAGGAGGCCGCCGAGGTCACGGACTTTGACCCGGCTCCAACCAAATTGGAGAAAGAGAAAAGTTGCATCTGGACAACATGAGTATAAGACTTTTTTTTTTATCACCTCTCAATATTCCACCATTTTTTTCACTTTTCTGTACATCTATTTTCCTCTCTCCTTTTGTGAGAGAGAGGACGGACGCGGTAACCGGCGGTAACCTCCAGGCCAAGGATGGCCGTCTGGGAGAATGACGAGCGTCTCCCTCGCCAACAATAGCCAGCCTCTCCGCGGCGGCAGCGAGGAATGCCGTCATAAGGCCGCGTTTTAATATGCGGACGGGGAAGTCGCCGCGCCGGCTGCCGTCTGGTGTCTCTGACATCACAACGGGGGGGTTTGCAGGGAGCCTGAGCCAGAGCCCAACCTGTCCCCGGAACAAGAGGATAAAGGAATCAGACGGAGACACCGGAGTGTGAAGGTAAACAATTAAGCTTTTTTTGGGGGGGAGAGAAGAATCCGTGTATCATTCGTTCTTTCCATTTTCAATTGGCAATCAAAAATCAAAATATGAAAAAGTGACTGGTTATTTTGTTATTTGTTTTTTATTATAACACAAAAAACGGCAAAAACTTCTGGTTTTTCATATTTCAATTTAAGGCCACATTTACACATAGCCGGGTATTTACAAAAACGGATATTTCCCCCTCTACGTTTTGAAAAATACCATAATTTACACGAACCCGCATGAACAGTTAAGGTGCTATGAGCATCCAAACCTGCAGGGGGCAGTGTAACGAGAAGGGTAAAGTCATGCTAGCCAATCAGAATCCTGGAAAAAAACGTCAACAAATGACACGTGTGAAGCCTGAATAATATGGTTCCGCGTTAAATCGACGGCGTAGCCTACGTACGGTTCGTGTCGCCGCGTACCCTACGCCGTAGGCTCTGCGTTGGTGTAACGCGGAACCATAAATCGATAAAAACGTCTGGTTTTTCATATTTCAATTTTAGGCACAGATCAAAAATACGAAATAGAAAAACGGGCCCACAGGACTGAATTTGATTTTAATATTTAATTGGTCGGGTTTTACGTGACCCCGGCGGTTCTATACATCCACGGTACGCGGCAGTTTGGGTAACCATGGCTACCATGGCGGAGCTGGAACAACACACAGTTTTGATTAAGGACTTGTTCCACAGCGGTTTGACGCACAAAGACAGAAAGTGTAGAACCGCCGGGTCACGTAAACCCGACCAATTAAATATTAAAATCAAATTCAAGTCCTGTGGCCCGTTTTTCTATTTCGTATTTTTGATCTGTGCCCAAGGCCCTGTTTACACGTAGCAAAAACGGTGGCGTTTTCATGCGTTTTTGCCGTTCGTTTACAGGAAAACGAAGCTTAAAGTCACCAAAAACCATCATTTCTGAAAACTCCGGCCAAAGTGGAGATTTTCAAAAACTCCGTCTTCACGTTTGCTTGTAAATGGGGAGAAACGGAGATTTAGGCTTCAGAACGTCACATTATGCGACAGAAACGTCACCAGTGTCATGTGTGCGACCTGTGTTTACAATTAGTTTGGCCACCGTCAATGTTTTCTTGTATTTTACCTGTTTTATATTCTAAAGTCACACTTAAAAGTAACTCCACTTCTCTGTCACTCCAAACGAAAGACTCTTGTTCCGTCTTGGAAGTAACTGTCAGTCAAGGCTGAGTTATGGTTCCGCGTTACACCAACGCAGAGCCTACGGCGTAGGGTATGCAGCAACGCGCACCGTACGTACAGTAGGCTACGCCGTCGATTTAACGCGGAACCATATTATTCAGTCTTCACACGTGTCATTTGTTGATGTTTTTTTCCAGGATTCTGATTGGCTAGCATGACTTTATCTTCTCGTTACACTGCCCCCTGCAGGTTTGGCTGCTCATATCACCTTAACAGCGTATTTATGTGGGTTCGTGTAAATGATGGTATTTTTCAAAACGTAGAGGGGATGGGCGGTATGGACTAAAAAAATTATCACAATAATTTCTGGCATTTATCCCGAAAACGATAAAAAAAAAAAAACAGTTCAACTCCACTTTTGTAACTATAAATCTATCACCACATTCAGTCTTTGGAGCCCCCAAATCACTGCTACTAAAAGATACTAAACGTCATCAATGGGAATCAATCAATCAATCAATCAATCAATCAATCAATCTTTTTCTTTCTTTCTTTCTTTCTTTCTTTCTTTCTTTCTTTCTTTCTTTCTTTCTTTCTTTCTTTCTTTCTTCCTTTCTTCCTTTCTTCCTCCCTCCCTCCCTCCCTCCCTCAAATCATCTTTACACAAAAACGTCATCAACAGAAATTTATCGTTTTTACCGCGAGATGACAAATTCTTTGAATTGAATTGAATTGAAATATGAAAAACCAGCCGTTTTTCCATTTTTTGTGTTATAATAAAAAACAAATAACAAAATAAAAGTCACTTTTTCATGTTTTGATTTTTGAAATTGAAAATGGAAAGAACGAATGATACACGGATTGAGAAGAAACGGCAGAACGGGCCGACGGAGAGAGGGAGAGGGAGAGGGGGGGGGAGAGGGGGGGGACCCGGGTCTGGCCTGGGTGTGGTTTAGGGTGGTGTGGTGGATCATGAGTCATGAGCTGTTCTGGCGAGTCGTTGTCCCCCCCCCCTTCCTCGCGGCTGGAGGAAGGAAGAGTCCTCTGCATGGACGAGGGGGAGAATGGACGATGACTCAGGGCTACGAACCACATGGTGATGGAGACGGAGGGGGGGGGAGGGGGGGGATTACTCATCAGAGCATGTGGAATCTCATACGGCTATCACAGGACTGACAGCCCAACCCCCCCCCCCGACCTGGACCCGGTCCAGCCCCGGCCGCGTGGGGAGACTCGAGTCCTCGGTCCAGTCCAGTCACACAAACCCCCCCGGACGCCGGACACCGTCCCCTCGTGACCAAAGCGTCCTCATCTGACGGGACAAACATGTCAGTTCTGATGAGCTCGTGTCATCTGGAGCCGCCTGACCCGATCAGGCCTCTCTAGGAACCTCCCACAGCCCGGCCGGCTCTGTTGGTGGTAAATAACGAGGTTTCTCGGCTCCGTTCGGTTCCTTTCTGCTCATATTTGGAGGAAACGGGACTTTAAAGAATATGTGCGTCGATTGTTTTCAGGCTCCTTTTCTCTTCATCACTCGGCTTACGAAACAGCTCCGTCACGTAAATTCATCTCTGAGGTGCTGAATCAGCAGGTGGTTACAGGACCGGCCTCTGGTTGTATCTACAGGTTGGACAAAGTTACATTTAAGACTTTTTAATACCATTTAAGACTTTTTAATACCATTTAAGACTTTTTAATACCATTTTCAAACTAAATTTAAGACCAAAAGATCAAAATGTCCAGATAAAACTGGAATTCTTGAGCCATTTGTCACTAAATTTACATTTACCGTATTTTCGCGACCATTCGGCGCGCCGTGTGGAAAGGCGCACCCTCAGTTTTTTGTGTAATTTTTGGATTTAAAACACACATACGGCGCACCGACTGAAAAGGCGTTGTCTACACACATGGAGCACCGCCTTATACAACACACACACACACACGCGCGCGCGCACAACACACACAAATAGAGCGAAAAATAAATAAATTAAAAATAAAGCGGGAGCAAAACTTAGTTTGATTGTACTTTATTTAAATTATTACATTCATCAAACCACATTCATCCTCCATTTCTGCATTCATCGCGCTGAGACCGGGAGAACTGATCAGCTGCGACGGGCAGAGCCCGCAGCTCTCTGGCCGCGCTGCAGCCGAGTCATTTTCCGTGCCGTGCGGCCCCTCGGAAATGATGCTGGCTTTTGAAAAAGCCCGAACAACAGTCCAACCCAGCAGACACGTCAGCCCACGCATCTACAATCCTTCAACAGTAAACGACCGAGCCCGCCGACGGAGCGGCAGCCGACGTGTCGGTTCCTCCAGCATTCTGGCCCACCTCTGCGTTAAGTCGACGCAGCCCTACGGCGTAGGCTCTGCGTCGGTGTAACGCGGAACCATAAATCAGCCTTTAAATAATACAATAGGCGCATTGCGTCATTGGGCGCGCGGCACATTTTTTGAAAAAAATAAGACGTTTATATGCACCTAATGGTCGCAAAAATACGGTACCATATTTGCTTGCCTTGTTTCGACTAAGCTGACTAAGAAATCCAGCGCTGAGGTCGAGGTTGCCAGATCATAACGCCGCGGTAGCAAGACTCAACAGGCGGGAGTTTGATCAGATAGACAGGTTTTTCTGTGACACCAGGGACGGTGAACGTGTCTCAATATCCCGTCAAGTGAAAGTGAAACTGATGTTTCAACATGAGAAACTCCTCATCGCTACATGTCGTAGCTTGTCGCTGCCACCAGGGGGCAGTCTCAGAAACACGTAGGACTGGGATAGTGTTGCGTTGCTGTGACGAATCTTTAGCTTTTCTCTGATGAGGATAAACTTCTGCTTTGGTGGATCTATTGCATCATCTTGTATTATCAGTTGTTGTTGGTCCATTCGTAGCTAACTTTTATACGTTTTGCATCTGACCCGCGAGTAGCTCCATCTTCATCTTCCTCAGTCCTCTAGTCCGCCTGTGGTGGATCCATAAGCTCATATAAAGTATATAAATGTGTAAAATGTAAAGACGAAAGATTTTAAATTACTTTTCCTAACTTACTAGAGATTTTCTGATACCGTTCTCGTGTTGTCTTCGGGTCAAGGAAGGAGGAAGGGAAGAAGGAAGGAAGGATGGGAGAAAAGAAGGAAGGAAGGGAAAAACGAAGGAAGGAAGGGAGGAAAGAAGGAAGGAAGGAAGGGAAAAACGAAGGAAGGAAGGAAAGAAGGAAGGAAGGAAGGAAGGAAAGAAGGGAGGAAAGAAGAGGGAAGGGAAAAAAGAAGGAAGGAAGGAAGGAAGGAAGGAAGGAAGGAAGGAAGGAAGGAAGGAAGGAAGGAAGGAAAGAAGGGAGGAAAGAAGAGGGAAGGGAAAAAAGAAGGAAGGAAGGAAGGAAGGAAGGAAGGAAGGAAGGAAGGAAGGAAGGAAGGAAGGAAGGAAGGAAGGAAGGGAGGAAAGAAGAGGGAAGGGAAAAAAGAAGGAAGGAAGGAAGGAAGGGAAGGAGAAAAGAAGGAAGGAAGGAAGGAAAGAAGGGAGGAAAGAAGGAAGGAAAGAAGGAAGGAAGGAAGGAAGGGAGGAAAGAAGGAAGGAAGGGAGAAAAGAAGGAAGGAAGGAAGGAAGGGAGAAAAGAAGGAAGGAAGGAAGGGAAAAACAAAGGAAGGAAGGAAGGAAGGAAGGAAGGAAGGAAGGAAGGAAGGAAGGAAGGAAGGAAGGAAGGAAGGGAAAAACAAAGGAAGGAAGGGAGGAAAGAAGGAAGGAAGGGACGAAAGAAGGAAGGAAGGAAGGAAAGAAGGGAGGAAAGAAGGAAGGAAGGGAAAAAAGAAGGAAGGAAGGAAGGAAGGAAGGAAGGAAGGAAGGAAGGAAGGAAGGAAGGAAGGAAGGAAGGAAGGGAGGGAGGAAGGAAGGAAGGAAGGAAGGAAGGGAGGGAGGAAGGAAGGGAGGAAGGAAAGATGATGATGTTGCCAAACCCTCAGGGCCTGCAGGCCGTCATGGCGCCAAACCACCGCTTAATTAAGCCAACAGGTCCAACAGGACCAGGACTTGGTTGTTCCTGTTGCTTTCTGGCTTTTCTTCGGGGGATTTCTATCGTCGTGTTGCTGCAGTTTCTCCGTCCGCCGCTTTGATGCCATGACATGTCGTTTCACGTGTTTGTGCCGCCACTGGATTCACGTCTCTAACCACGACGTCGCAGGACCGCGTTGCGGTTTTTACTCCCAGCGTTGATTTTTAGAGCAACAAAGAGGAATCAGGTTTATAATAACTAGCGGGCGTCACCTGGTGAACGTGACCAGTTGAAGATTGCCGTCGTCAGACATCCGGCTGGTTCTGAACGCTGTCGTTATCCCCCGACCCGAGGCTCTGGGCTCTGGGCTTTGGGCTCTGGGCTCTGGGCTCTGGGCTCTCCCGTGTCAGCTGAGGTTAAAACACGGACGACGGCAACCGTGGTACTAAAAGTAACTTCCTGTTTGCACGGTTGGTTTGTCGTGATAATACGGTGCTGCAGATGTTTCCACGCAACAGATTTCCACATCATCGCTGTTTCAACTGGATCCACTTATGAATTCCAGGACCAACAAATAAAGTCCAGGAGGGGAAAATAAAAAAAAGAGAACAGAAAAATCAAAACAATCCAGTAACTCTGTTGGAAAAGGTCTGGAAACACTGTGCTGGCAGAAGTAAACAAACACCAGAGCTGCAGAGCTGCAGTCGCATCAGTCTGGAGCTGCACCCAAAGGTCAAAATAAATACTACATAACTGCCTTCACGAGGAGGAGGAGGAGGAGGAGGAAGTTAGACATTTATGGCACTTTTCCACTAGAACCTACTCGGCTCTACTCATCTCAGCTCGGCCTGGTTTCTTTTCCGTAACAATCCAGCACCTGGAGCAGAAGTGGGAGGTTGGAGAAGCTGCTGTGACGTATTTGATTGTGTATCTAAAGGAAGAAGAAAACAACACTAAAGATGTAGAACCTGGAGGAGATGATAGATGTGCTGCTGGATCTGTGACTACGTTTACATGCAGTCAAAATTCGGGTTATTGCTAATATTCCGGTTACTGAAACATTCAGAATATTCAGTTTACATGCGTGAGCAAACAGGGTTATCCCTGTTTACATGGTAACTAATCATTTGGGATATCTGGATCAAACCAGCGACGCGCGGAGAACGTGATGATGCAATTCCCGTCATTTCTGCTTCTTCTTCCTGTATCCAAATTCAAAACAAATGCTGCTTCGCGCAACTTTTCACTCACCTTCTTTTAAATCTTCTATCCCGGTACTTTCTACCGTCTACAAATGCAGAAATGTTCATATCCTTCATTACATTCATGAAGTGATTAGTCTCCTCCTGGTCTTGCGTTTCTCCGTGTTTATAAGAACTTCCTTGACTCAAAAGATCAGGATTCCTTGTGAACAGAGCATGTGCAGAAAACAAATTCCTGTTCCGTTTGATGGGGATATTCTGTTTGGCGTTTACATGACCCAATATTCGGGTTTTAAAAGCAGTAACGCAGGGCTCATATTCGGGTTTTTAAAAACCCCGATATGAGCAAATTCGGGTTATTCAAAGGGGTTATTGGTGTTTACATGGCCGTGCAAATTCGGGTTATTGTCAATATTCGGGTTTTAAAAGGGTTATTGATGCTGGAAACGCAGTCTGTGACTTGCGTTCGATATCAAGTCAAAAAATGAGAGTGAGAGAAGCTTCAAGCGGCAACGCTTTTTAATTTGTTGCTCGCTGCTGAAAAGTCCGTTGGTATCTGAGCAGCTATGAAGTGACAGAGCTCCTGGTAGATCTGGTCGTTCCTTATCTCCCGTCTAGATCCTTTTTTAATTCTCTCCTCAGCACCAGGTTTATGAACATCTGCAGCTCAGAGTTGGATCATGAAACAGACTTCTGCTGCCGTTGCTGGTGGAATAAAATGAACAAGAATCTCCGTCAGAGTCTCTTTCTCTGAAGTCACATCCTGACTCAGACGTCTGACTCCAACCCCCCGACCAATCGGTGGCCTGTAGTGTGATGATGTCAGATACAGCCGACTCAGCCGCTTAGAACCTCGGCAGAGTAGGTACAGAAAAGTATTTACTCGGCACGTATTTACTAGACGCCTAGTGGGAAAGTGTCAGACCTGGGTTTAAAGGAGGACTCAGATGCAGACCTAGAACGGTAATGACAGGTTTTTATTTGGATGTTCTTGAATCTCTCAAGACAGGGTGACAAACAAACAGGCTATGAAAAACTAGACGTCACCAAAGGGCGCGGTGACAAAAACCCAGGAGAAAGAAACGAAACTAAAAATCACTCCAACAAGAGGAAAAACGCTACACTGATCTAAATACCCTATATAAATCTCAAAATCAAATACTCTCACGGAGGGAAAAAAACGAAGCTGACAATAGTAAAAAACTAAGCTACACTATAAAGAAACAAAAGTCGCCCCAAAAGTGAGGAAACAAGAAAGGGGATCAAAACTACTTTTAATGTCTAACCAAAAACGTTATCAAAAAACAAGGTCACTCTTCTTCAGAGGAATTACAAAAACATAGAAATACAAACTTGGCAAGGGGTCGAAGGTTCTTGGTCAAGGCTGTGACAGGCTGGATGTACTCGCTAGGACGAGATACTCTGGCAGCCAGACAGGGGAAGACAAAGCCTAAATACCCATGAGGAGGAGTGACACAGGTAGAAACAATCAGGGAATCAGGGGAGACATCAGACTGGTGACACAGGAGGAAGGGCAAGTGGCCGCTGTGTGACAGAAAGAACCAAACCGAATGGAGGCGAGCCGAACCGAGCTGAGTAGATACTAGTGGAAAAGCACCATTAGACTCTTGGGGCCTGATTTACTAAAGGTTTGCGTGCGTAAAAACGCGTGCAAACTTGACATCACCCGCAAACCAATGTGCAAGCCGATCTACTAACAGCGTGCAAAGAGGACTGCACCTCTCAAATGAGCAAAATAGCACACGCTATTCAATCAGTACTTTTGCTGATTGATTGGAGGGGAAGATGCAAATAGGTTAATTTACCACACGCAATGAGATTTACCAAGCCTGAAAGTAATTGCAGGGATTGTGATTGCGTCTGTATTTAATACGTTCGAAAGGAAGGTGCTAATCTGCCCAGCATTACGCACCGATGGCTGCTGTTATTGTGGTGTTGTGCCGTATTCAGCATCCCTGCCGTGAAAAGCACCCCCTCATACACACTCACACAAACACATACTTAGGAGTTTATATTATATATATTTACAAATATTATGGAAGACAACACAGTAAGCAGGCTATTAATTAATGACATCAATAACCATTTACCCGATTTTTGTTATCTGTGACTGTGATTGTGGGAAAGTATGACTATTGTGGAATCCATGAGCGCATTTAAACATGAATCATTAACACAAAACTGGACGCTAAACAGAACGTGACACGGAATGAGAATATCATTTTTGTCATTGTGTGTACGTTGTCATTTGTAGTAAATTAAACATGAGCATTTAGTCCTTTTTACATTTACTTGTGAATAAGAGATCTGTGGGTAATATATGTTGACGAGGGGGTGCTTTTCACGGCAGGGGTGCTGAATACTTTTGGTAATGTTTAAATTTCTTTGCTGTAAGTCATGAATGTGTTTATTTGCCTCTTCCACTAATATTTCTAACTCCACCGCGTCAAATTTCATTTTGCGCTTGCGATCCTGCTTTCCATCCAAACTCTCCGGCGCAAACCGTAAGACGCGCAACACCTCATTTAAATACTGAGGTTTGCACCTGTTATCAATTGCGCACGCATTCTTAGTTGATCACCCGCAAAACACACAACAACAGCACGCGCAAACTTTTTCAGTGCACATGCAATTTAGTACTCTTTATTTAGGATCTTAGTAAATCGGGCCCTTGGAGTCGGACCCGTGCTCCCCCAGATGTGGCACATCCCGGCCAGACCCCGGGTCCACATCTGCCCTCAGCTCCCAGGAATCGAACCTCTCCACAGCGGCCGCTGCTCCAGCTCCAGCTGTCGATCCCCATAATCGTGTTTGAATATGCGGAGAGCTGATGTTTGATTTGCTGTTGCACGTGAAGGAATGCTGTTGCTCGCAGGTTGCAGCTCCTCGTCCTGCAGGCGCTGATCAGTTCTAGGTCTGGGTTTGGGCTGTCTGAACCGGGCCCGGCACGTCCCACACCTCCCACGGCGCCGGGTAACAACAAGCTCGGCGTCGGGCGGCGGGCGGCGGCTCGGTGCTGCAGAGACAGTCGTGCCATTGTGTCGAGTCAGCGACTAAAACAAGTGCGTTCATGAGTCCTCGTGCATGGAGAGGCTGATGAAAAGCAGGTGTTTGTTTTGGCAGAGCCGTCACCTGCAGGAGAAAAGGATCCACAAGCCGGAGCTCACCAAACTAAAACGTGCAGAGCAGAGGTGTCAAAAGTATTCACATTCATTACTCAGGTAGAAGTATAGATACTAGAGTTTAAAAATACTCCTGTAGAAGTTGAAGTATCAACTCAAGTTTTTTACTCAAGTAAAAGAATAAAAGTACTGGTTTCAAAACTACTTAATGCGACACTACGTAACTATTCCACCTTAATATCATATTTCCAGAGTCATTGTGATGGTACATCAACTTCCAACAGGTTTAATGAACCTCTGTCATGGTCTGAGGGGTCTGTGTCGCCTTCACTGGCACTATGTAACTTTGAGGAGCATGGTAGGAACCCTGCCACACTAAAAAACTACAAATCTTTACAGCTTTGACTGCTTTACGGCATACGTCACTTCCACAGACCAGGTCGGATCAAAACACGGGTTTTATTCCCCACTTCGCCAGCTAAACGCAGTTGCTGGCCAGCTCTCTGCGGTGCGATTGACCCCAATCTTCAGATAAAACTAGTTTGTTGAGGAAAAAATATTAACTCTTATTTGTAGCTGCAGAGGAAAAAAATAATCTCACGAGGAAAAAAAAATATTGCTCACGCCTCGGAGCCTCTTCACCATAATATAGCAGTCAAAAAAAAAGAAAAGAGAAGTAAGAGGGATACAAAACATGTACTGTATGTTGTACTATTATACTAATTTATTGAAACACATGGCGAGTCAAACATTTACCAAAGCAGCTGCCAAACACTCCTAAACAAGGTAGTAAGACGGTGGTTCTGCAGAACTGCAGCAGTAAATCCTTCTAAAGAGTGGAGCTCCGACCAGGAGCTTCACTCTTTAGTAGGGATTTCATATGGATCCAGACCGTTAATAATCATTATTTTCTCCATATACCGCTCCCTAGCTTCCTTGTTTAAGGTATCCCGGTAAATTCCAGTTGCTTTCCAGCAGTTTAACATCTTTTTTTTTGCGTTCCGTCTGTTCACTTGGTGAAACAGAAAAGCGTCCCGTCTTCTCTCAAAACAAATGCAGCGACGGGACAGGAGTTTTCCGGCGGTACGCGCTGGTGCTCATGGGAAACGTAGTGTTCTTTCTGGTAAAACACTACCGCTTTTGTCCAAAAGATGGCGCCAAACTCAGAAAAGCTGAAAGTTACGTTGTGCTGCTTTAAAGTATAAAAGTAAAAGTAATGTAAGGGGGAAAAAAGCCATTAAGGACAAAAGCCATTGAAAATGAATGTATCTTAGTATAATGCAAATATATTAAAGAACCATATATGTGTACTATTGAGCATTAACATGTGTTTCAGAGAGCAGGAGATATGATGACTAGTTGCCTATAAGTATTGTAATGGTGCAAAAAGTCAAACTTCAGAGGCATGTTATCATTTATCCTAACCTTTATTGGAATGTACATCCAAGTTTAGTTGCAGGAATCTGAGGGAACGGATGTAAGAACAAAACTGGACAAGAACATCTGAAACAACCACAACCAAATTCACTCTATCCGGATGGAGCAATTTAACTGGATAGTTTTTATTTAAAGGCCCAAATGAAATAGAGTAACGAGGCTGTTTTAAAAATGTAAGGAGTAAAAAGTACAGATAATTGCGTGAAAATGTAAGGAGTAAAAGTAAAAAGTCATCTGAAAAATAATTACTCCAGTGAAGTATAGATAACCAAAATTTTTACTTAAGTAAGGTTACAAAGTATTTGTACTTGGTTACTTGACACCTCTGGTGCAGAGGAGGGTTTGATCTGTGCAGAATCTTCTGCAGCAGAAAGGAGGCCATCTCTCCCCCCGCGGGAGTTAGGACTGCTGGGGAGTCCAACCTCCTGCAGCCGTTTAGACGCTGCAGGACCACACACACCCCTTTCCACCAAACGGGTTCCAGTGCTGGTTCTGATTCACAACTCGTTCAACTTGAGAACCAGCTGAGAACCGGTTTGTTTTTCCACAGCTTGAGGTGCTGAGGGGAGTCACGTCATTACGTCTCTGCAAACGTCAGTTACGTCACTGTGTTTGCGTGAAAGTTGCAGCAACAACCAGGTATCTGCTCTAACAGGACTTGGTCCACGTAGCTCCTCCGTGGACACATCTCTAAGTGTGCTTTCACACCTGTGGCCCGTTTGTTTTGTTCCAATTCAGGGGCTAAATCGATACAGTTGTTTCGTTTCTCGTTCGTGGAGTTTGTGTTCACAAGGCAAACGTCTGTACCGGTTCAAAGCTGTTAACGAATGCCATGCGTGAACCAGCTGCTCTCTGATTGGTCAAATGAACGCGGAAGGAGTTTCCTCTTCTGCACCCCGGGATAAACAACACGCCCCTTTCAGCGCAGCGCAGACCGCAGCCGCCGGCTTTAGGCTGATTTATGGTTCCGCGTTACACGATTTATCTCGATTTGCGCTGCGCAAACCCTGCCCGAATTGAACGTTGTTTAATTTCACCGTGCCGCGCTGGGACGACATCTTGGCACGTCCAATAGGAGAGAAGGTGGTGGAGGCTGCACCGACTCCTCTCCTTGTGCCGCGGTCCACATACACAATGAATGGCGTTGTGTCGGTTGCTGTGTGGATTCTGTTCTCACTCCAAATAAAAAAATTGAGCCGCTTCAGGTCTCGAATGGAATCGAGCCGAGACCAACTCTCCTAGGATCTCAGCTCGCTTGTTTTGTGTCAGAGCGTGATTGCTGTGTTCACATATACCAAACGATCCGATCTTTAGGGGGAAATGTTCCCTGTTCCGGAACAACTGCTCCAAACGGGACAGGTGTGAAAGCACCGTAAAAGACAGGTTGTCTCCTCCTCAGACCCATGATGCTTTGCTGCATCCAGATTCATTCTTACTTGAAAATCTCTCCGTCTCCCAGTCTTGCTATTGCCGTTGGTCTTAACAACTCCTCCCCCTCCCCTACATAAGCGGTTCTTTCTTCTAGCCCAGCAAAGAGTTGGTGCTACCTTGGAACTGGGTTTTCTGGCCCGGAGTCAGTTCTTTGTCAGTGGAAACAGAAAGCCCGGTTCCAAACTCTGGTCCAGAACTGGAACCGGTTTGTTGGAAAAGGTGTTTCAGAGCACTTATGCCAGGAACCGGCCCCGACTGCCCCGAACTGGCTTTACTTTACTGATCGTGGGACTAGAGGCCTCAGAATTCCCCCCCAACAAGCTCCTCCAATCACTTTGTGGATGTTCTGTGGGGAGAACGGCCCCCTCGCGTGCTTGGATCACGTCCACCAACCCCGGTTTTTATGCCTTTCCCTCTAGTAAGAAGCCGCAGTTTAGTTAATGTGACAACAGACACCGGAGACGCTTCCACTAAAACCTCCCGTTAGCACGAGCTCGGCTTTAAACCTTGTGCTGTCTTCAGGTCAAGGAAGGAGGAAGGGAAGAAGGGAGGAAAGAAGGAAGGAAGGAAGGAAGGAAGGAAGGAAGGAAGGAAGGAAGGAAGGAAGGAAGGTTGGAAAGGAAGGAAGGAAGGAAGGGAAGAAGGAATGAAGGGAGAAAGGAAGGAAGGAAGGAAGGAAAGGAAGGAAGGAAGGGAAGAAGGAAAGAAGGGAGAAAAGAAGGAATGAAGGAAGGGAGAAAAGAATGAAGAAGGAAGGGAAGAAGGAAAGAAGGGAGAAAAGAAGGAATGAAGGAAGGGAGAAAAGAAGGAAGGGAAGAAGGAATGAAGGAAGGAAAGAAGGGAAGAAGGAAAGAAGGGAGAAAAGAAGGAAGAAAGGAAGGAAAGAAGGGAAGAAGGAAAGAAGGGAGAAAAGAAGGAATGAAGGAAGGGAGAAAAGAAGGAAGGAAGGAAGGAAAGAAGGAAAGAAGGGAGAAAAGAAGGAATGAAGGAAGGAAGGAAGGAAGGAAGGAAGGGAGAAAAGAAGGAAGGAAGGGAAGAAGGAATGAAGGGAGAAAAGAAGGAAGGAAGGAAGAAAGGAAGGAAGGAAGGAAAGAAGGGAGAAAAGAAGGAAGGAAAGAAGGAAGGAAGAAAGGAAGGAAGGGAGAAAAGAAGGAAGAAAGGAAGGGAGGAAGGAAGGAAGGAAGGGAGAAAAGAAGGAAGGAAGGGAAGAAGGAAGGAAGGAAAGAAGGAAGGAAGGAAGGAAGGAAGGAAGGGAGAAAAGAAGGAAGGGAAGAAAGGAAGGAAGGAAGGGAGAAAAGAAAGAAGGAAGGAAGGGAGAGAATAAGGAAGGAAAGGAAGGAAGGGAAGAAGGAAGGGAGGAAAGAAGGGAAGGAAGGAAGGAAGGGATAAAAGAAGGAAGGGAGGAAAGAAGGAAAGAAGGAACAGGAGAATTAGGTCATTTTGACCCGATAGTACAAAGGTTAAAGTTCATCAAAGCGCCCCGGCCGCTCTGATCTCTCGGCTCGGCCCCCAGCGTCGGGTCCCGTCGTCGTCGTCGTCGTCCCCTCCCAGAGTCCGGAGGGTTGCGGTTCCAGACCCGGCTCTGCGGAGGAGGAAACCATCCTCCCTCCGCAGGACCGTCTTCCATTACAGACCAGAGGTTTTCCGCTTCCATCCAATCTGTCAGTGGAAGTTATTCAAGCCGCTTTGGAAAACATCGGTTACCGCTCTTTTTTTTCTTCTCTTTTTTCCTCGGCCTTTATGTTTGGCGGCATCATGAGTCACGGGGACGGCGTGATCCCTTCATACTTTCAGAAGAAAAGGAGACATTGTGCGTGTCCATGTGTTTTCATGCACTCCCCGCTCCCCGGTGATGTATGCGAGCGTTGATCTGCCGAGCACATGTGCAGCCGAGGGCTCTGGGTAATATCGGTGTCTTCCCGGAGTTTTTTCCTCCTCGTGACCTTTTGAGAGTGACACAGATGTGTGTGTGTGTGTCGCCTGTGCGTGGATAAGTGTGTGTGTGTGTTCGGCATCCCAGATACTCTTGCTTCACGTTCCAATCGTTGGTGTTTCTGTGTTTTCCTGCCTCTCTTTCGTTGACTCAGCACTCAGGAGAGGTTATTTTAGGCGGCGCGACCATGTGGCTGTGATAAATGTGTTCAGAGTATGACTACATGCGGAAACACTGTAAATGTAGCTTGTTTTTGTTTGTTTGTGCCAGCTCTGGTGGAGTCGGCGATGTGGGAGGGTCCATTGTTGACTAAATTCACTTTAAGTGCCCGTATTATGCTCGTTTTCAGCCATTAAGTTGTGAAATCTCGTTAAGGCTGTGAGTATTTTAGGAGGCGGAGTCAACGAGGGGGTGTTGGTCTGGAAAAGAGTGGATTTGCCCCGAGTGTCTTCTGATTGGCCGAATTCCTGGAGGCTTCCCAGTGCGCTGGGCTTTTAACAGCAGTTTAACATAAAAGGTTTATTAATTCTACTTTTTTTTTTAAACATTTCAGTTTATGTATATTTATATTTTCTAAATATATATATATAGTGCAGGAGATAACCAAAACAATCGCTCAGTTTGTGATACAAGCATGAAATTTGGTACACACATAGACAAAGGCATTCCAAAAATTGGACGTGGAGCCATCGTGAATTTTCAACATGGCGCCCCTGGACGCCAGAAACAACTCTTTTTATATCACTTGGGGACATAATATGATATTTTAGACATATTTACCACATATAGTACTTGTTAGATGTCTCTTGGATAATTGAAAAGTTGTCATTTAATATTCAAGATGGCCACCATTTTTTAAAGATGGCAGCCATCGTTTGTGTGAAGGTCTGATATGGATGATCTTGGTGTCTAATCAGTCATTATTTATGATGCAGAAATCAAATTTGAAACATTGGAATTTGCCAGAAGCTTCCTTCTAACTCAAAACTGAACATGACAACTGTTTCTGTCATGATAACAGCCATATTAGCCAAAATAAAATATATACCGTAATTTCATGAAAATAGATCTATTATACATGAAAACAAACTTTGAACTAATAAACCCAAAAAAGATCCTCATATCTGCAAGAACTGAACCATCCAATGAATGGATAAGTAATAGAGTGGATGTTGAAGCTCAGCCAGGGCAAACTGGCAACTCATTTCAACTAATCACTAATTAGAAAACACTTGTTTCTGGCGGCCATTTTGAAAAATGGCTGCCATGGGTGCCATGTTGAAAAGTCACGATGGCTCCACGTCCATATCTTTTGGGGAAACCTTTGGCTATTTGTGTACCAAATTTCATGCTTGTATAACAAACTGAACGATTCCTATATATTTTATAGCTAAACAGCTGGACTAATATACATATTTAGGGCTGTCAAACGATTAATTTTTTAAATCGCGATTAATCGCATGTTGTCCATAGTTAACTTGCGATTAATCGCATATTAATTGCACATTTATTCACACATTTTTTGCTGTTCTAAATTACCTTAAGGTTTTTTGTTAAATGTTTTTAATACTTTTAACAATATGAGAATATGCTTGCTTTATGCCAATGTTTATTCAACTTTCCACAAAAAAAAGCGTTTGACCTGAATGTAACATTCCTTCATAAATACAAACACAATGTAGTCTCCAACTTTACACTTGTAAAGACTAACTTACGCTCTCTGCATCGGTCGTGTGTTTGGTTTCAAAGTGTATTTGAGACTCGACGTACTTCAATGGTAATTCATTTCAAATCGACAGTACATGCAAATAACTTTAGTTTTGTCCAGCAAACCATCTGCATCTTTTTGAAAGTGAACTTGTCGTTCAAAAGTCCCTTTTCATTCTCCATCTTTCCTCGCTTTTCAAAAAAGTTCACGCAGTAATTCACCATATTTTTCCTCAAAATACAGGTGCCGTCGACCGCCACAAATTATATAATGCGTATTTTTTTTAATCCTGCGCGTTAATCGTGCGTTAAAAAAATTATCGGTGTTAAGAAGACGTTAAATTAACGCGTTATTAACTTTGACAGCCCTAATTAGGGATGGGCGGTATTGGACTAAAGAATTTATCACGATCATTTCTGGCACTTATCCCGATAACGATAAAAATGATGATAGAAAAAATACCAATTCAACTCCACCTTCTTAACTTTGGAGCCCCCAAAACACTGCTCTAAAAGAATACTAAATGCTACTAAAATACACCAATTAAATTGAATTAATAAAAAACAATTAAATTAGTACACCTGTACTGCAAAACTGTAATGACTCAAATGAAACAAGTTTGAAATGTAAGAACAGATTCAATATTTATTCAAACTGTAAGGCTCATTGTCGTCGTCTCTGTTTGGCTCCATCCTTATCAGCCTCTGCCCCACAGCCTGTTTTGCTGTTATGTCTCATTATGACGTTTGCTTTGCATTTGTCGTGTTTCTGGTGAACTGTGTTTTTCAGAAATGCATCATAAATGAACTCTAAAGGAGGCGTGGCCTCTTTTCACATCGTGGCCCTTTGGTACAGCAGTTGGTTTAAGGTGACAGGGCGATAGCGATAGGACCTGAGGAGATGTAAACGCGGCGGGATGTGGAGGAGAGAGGGATGCTGGGGGATTCTGTTCACCTCTGTGGTGTCAACACAGCTCAGGACATATTTGCAGAGCCAGGGGCGTCTTTAGACACTATCTTTGCTTTGAAGTACAGGAAATATATATATATATATACAGTATATATATATATATATATATATATATATATATATATATATATATTTTAATATTATGGCACCAAAGTAGAGTAAAAGTGCAAAAATGTATAAAGTAAACTTAAAATAGCTCAGATTTGTAGTTATTACTATAAAGCATGGACAGATCTTGGCATGGCATAGAATTATCAAATTGGTTTAATTCACCATACAAATTGTTACAGATTACTTTTGTAATACTGTATTTGACCCGGTCTTTGTACGTTTTGACCGTATAGAAACTTAATTCTTGCCATTTTAAGATTGAGATGTACAGGACTGTCTCAGAAAATTAGAATATTGTGATAAAGTTCTTTATTTCCTGTAATGCAATTAAAAAAACAAAAATGTCATACATTTTGGATTCATTACAAATCAACTGAAATATTGCAAGCCTTTTATTATTTTAATATTGCTGATTATGGTTTACAGTTTAAGATTAAGATTCCCAGAATATTCTAATTTTTTGAGATATGATATTTGAGTTTTCTTACAATTATTATATATATATTTTATTATTAAAATAATAAAAGGCTTGCAATATTTCAGTTGATTTGTAATGAATCCAGAATGTATGACATTTTTTTTTTGTAATTGCATTACAGAAAATCACAATATTCAAATTTTCTGAGACAGTCCTGTATACCTACTGCCCTTACTTTTTAACAACTTCTGCTTTTTATTATTTTACCTCTTTTTTATCATTTTATTTCATTTTATTTGTTATTTACTGTCTAATTATGTCTTGCCGCTTTTAATGTTGATGTAAAGCACTTTGAATTACCTTGTGTTGAATTGTGCTACACAAATGAACCTGCCTTGCTTTAAAGCGTTAAGCAAAGCGATAGCTGCACCTGTTGCATCACGGCACCGCTCCACCATCAGGGTGTCGGCCGGCGGCGCGGCGGCGCGGCGGCGCCGGGAGGAGGAATCCAGAGCAAACACTGCAGATAAAAGTGAGAGGGCCAGAAAAACTGGAGCAGACGCTTTCTTTCTTTCAGCAGCTCCCGTTTTTAAAAGAGAAGGACGAACCCTGCTGACCTGTTTTCAGCCAATCAGCTCGCGGCGCCGCGGCGCAGGTATGAGTCGAGTAAACACACGGAGGTAACTCCCCGGTGGAGGAGGAGGATTATTAATGACCCTCGTCGTCACCCAGTACGGTCAGCATCGTCACACACACACACACACACACACACACACACACACACACACACACACACACACACACACACACACACACACACGCACACACCAGAGTAAACAGTCTCCCTGCATGGGAGGATCGGGATCGGGGGAGTCTGGAGGATCAACCCGGCTAAACTCTGTCAGAACGCCGAATTCCCCTCATCACTCGCCGTCCGCCACGCCCCACTTTTCAACGACCAGTACTCGAGTTGTAAAATAAATCAGGGGGGATGATGGATTTTATCATATGGGGACAGATAATTTGTTCTGATTACAAATAATATAATATATTACAAATAATAGCAGTGACCAAAACAGCTGCAGAAATACTGCAGGAATGACATAGCAGCAGTTAAACGCAGCCTTCTGTAAGCTTTAAATATCCACTGGGCTTACATCAAATACATCAAAACACAACAATAAAAAACACTTTTCTGAACTTATCAATATGACTCTGTCCTTCACAGGATAAGTAACATGGATCACTGCAAAAACTCAAAATCTTAACAAGAATATTTGTCTTATTTCTAGTTAAAATGTCTTATTTAAGTAAAAAAATCTTATTACACTTAAAACAAGACTCATCACTGGAAAAAACAACAATTTTCACCTGTTTCAAGTAGATTTTCACTTGAAATAAGTAGAAAAATCTGCATGTGGAACAAGATTTTTTTGCTTGTAATAAGAAGATAAATCTTGTCCCACTGGCAGATTTTTCTACTTATTTCAAGTGAAAATTTACTTGAAACAGGTGAAAATTGTCAAATAAGTTATTTTTCTGGTGTTATTTTTCTGGTGATGACTCTAAATGTTGAAATAGCAGTAAAACCACATTCATTGATGAAATGACATAAGGGATGGAAAGGGGGGATGGCAGTTTTACAGGGGGATGATTTGGACTGTTTTTATTTCAGGGGGGATGTCATCCCCCTCATCCCCCCTCAACTCCAGTACTGCCAACGACGCACGTTAACCTAGATGACTTTAGATGTCATCCAAACAAATGAAGAAGAGGAACCACTCCTCTCTTCATCCGTCTCAGAACAGTTTTCCTTTTTTTTTTCCTGATTTTGAAAAAGTAATCTGATTCCAATGTGACCCGATGGTCATGATGGTGTAAGCGACAGCCAAGCCCGGTCGTTTACGGTCCAGTTTCTGAAGGAATAGAGGGTCTGCATTGACGTCACTTCCCCACTGGACCATGACCCCTTACTCACACTGAGTGGCAAAAATGGCTGCAACTAGTGGAGAAGACGGGATAACAGACGATTATCGGCTTAAATTAAAGTCAGTTGGACTTGACAGTGACCCGTACAGTTACCCCAAGAACCAGTGGTCCAAGGACATTAATATTTGGTACAGTTACCAAGAACCAGTGGTCCATGGACATTAATATTTGGTACAGTTACCAAGAACCAGTGGTCCATGGACATTAATATTTGGTACAGTTACCAAGAACCAGTGGTCCATGGACATTAATATTTGGTACAGTTACCAAGAACCAGTGGTCCATGGACATTAATATTTGGTACAGTTACCAAGAACCAGTGGTCCATGGACATTAATATTTGGTACAGTTACCAAGAACCAGTGGTCCATGGACATTAATATTTGGTACAGTTACCAAGAACCAGTGGTCCATGGACATTAATATTTGGTACAGTTACCAAGAACCAGTGGTCCATGGACATTAATATTTGGTACAGTTACCAAGAACCAGTGGTCCATGGACATTAATATTTGGTACAGTTACCAAGAACCAGTGGTCCATGGACATTAATATTTGGTACAGTTACCAAGAACCAGTGGTCCATGGACATTAATATTTGGTACAGTTACCAAGAACCAGTGGTCCATGGACATTAATATTTGGTACAGTTACCAAGAACCAGTGGTCCATGGACATTAATATTTGGCCACGAATCCAGTTTCCTGATATTTATATGTACTTAATTTCTACGCCGGGGAAATACACGAAGCAAAGCTTGAAGGCTTACAAAAGTCTTGACGCTTGGTCCGACTTCAAGGCAGGATTTGTTGTAGAAATTAAAGTAATGAGGACACAGAACTTTATGATTTGACCGTTTAACGTTAACTACCCAAAAATCCAACATTACCTGATACAAAATGGGAACCACAAATCCACGTTTCGGTGTCTGGAATCCAGTTGTTTCTGTGAATTGCAGCGATCCATTTGTCTCTCTTAAGCTTATTTTTCGGCAGTCTGTAAAACGATAACTCTGATTTCTTGCTAAATCTATGAGTACAGTCGATCGCACAACAGCTCTTTCCCATTTTAGATGTTTTCCAGTTGCTCAAACTGAAAGTTTACGCTGACACTCAGTCTTTCTGACACTCAGTCTTTCTGACACTCAGTGTTTGTAACCCGCCGTGAAGTCGCATCTGTGACGTCATGCACATTCCCTCTATAAACATATTATGACCTGGAGAGCGTTTCCGAGGCCTGAGACGTCCGACGGCAGCTTCTTCATCTTTATTGTTCTGCTCATAATTCTCAATTTAGCAGTTTAGCACTGATCTGGGTCTGTGATGTCACAGCCCCCTGCAGGTCTGAACCGGGCTGTCGTGGGTCGGGTGAAGAATATCTGCACCCTCTCCTGCTCTGCTTTAACAAAAATGCTTCACTGATCCCTCAGTACTTTTTAAATCTGCAGTAATAGATGAGACGCTCCCGGACGGGAGGATGGAGGTCACATGACACACACAGTAAAAGGTTTCCCTTCTTCTTCTTTCTTCCCTGAATAACTTGAAAGTGATCTCTTCTTGGGCCTGAATGAAGCGTGAGTTTAATGATTTATTTAAACGTGATGAAAGCACACGGTCCGCACCGCTGGCACCGGCTCACTTACCGGCAGCTTTGATCTGGGATCTTAGATGTCAGAACTGATAACTGATAACGGGCCGCCGCCGCCGCGCCGGTGACTCCGGCAACTCTGGCCGCCGCCGGCGCTCCGGGGCGAAGCTCTCCATCAAAGCAGTGACCCAGTAAAGATTTGTGCCACTGGAGCAAACCCAGAATGAGGTTCTGAGGGTCCGGTTTGGAGTCAGACCCGTGAAGTGTGAAGTTCTGGATGAGAGACGGCGCTCGGCTTCAGGACGGTGTTTAGGTTTTACAGTACGTGGTCCCCATCATGTTGTCATGGAGACCATCATGTTGTCATGGAGACCAGGAAGACAACAGAATAATGGCGCTTTTACACTAGTACCTACTAGGGATGGGCGGTATGGACTAAAAAATGTATCACGATAATTTCTGGCATTTATCCCGATAACAATAAAAATGACGATAAAAAAAATACCAATTCAACTCCATCTTTGTAAATATAAATCTATCACCACATTCAGTCTTTGGAGCCAAAACACTGCTCTAAAAGATACTAAATACTAAACTACACCAATTAAATTGAATTAATAAAAACCAATTAAATTAGTCCACCTGTATGCAAAACTGGAATAACTCAAGCTCCTCGCTCTCAGATCCGCCATGTTTGTTACACAAACACCTCATCAACGGGAATTTTTCTTTCTTTCTTTCTTTCTTTCTTTCTTTCTTTCTTTCTTTCTTTCTTTCTTTCTTTCTTTCTTTCTTTCTTTCTTTCTTTCTTTCTTTCTTTCTTTCTTTCTTTCTTTCTTTCTTTCTTTCTTTCTTTCTTTCTTTCTTTCTTTCTTTCTTTCTTTCGGCTCATTTCTTTCTTTCTTTTTTCTTTCTTTCTTTCTTTTGGCTCATTTCTTTCTTTTTTCTTTCTTTCTTTCTTTTGGCTCATTTCTTTCTTTCTTTTTTTCTTTCTTTCTTTCTTTCTTTCTTTCTTTCAGGCTCATATCTTCTTTCTTTCTTTCTTTCTTTCTTTCTATCGCGAGATGACAAATTCTTACCGTGGGGAATTTTTTGGACGGTATATCATGAACGGTAAAATATCGCCCATCCTTGGTCATCACACTACAGGCCACCGATTGGTCGGGGGGTTGGAGTCAGACGTCTGAGTCAGGATGTGACATCAGAGAAAGAGAATCTGACGGATTCTTGTTCATTTTATTCGACAGGCAATGGCAGCAAAAGTCTGTTTCATGATCAATTCAATTACATTTTTCAATTCAATTTTATTTGTATAACGTCTAATACAACAGATGTTGTCTCTAGACGCTTTCCAGAGACTCAGAACATCCAGAACATAAACCCCCGAGCAATTATTACATAAACAATGGCAGGTAAAAACTCCCCTAGTGGGAGAAAATCCTTAAGCCAAACAGTGGCAAGAAAAACTCCCCTTTAGGAGGAAGAAACCTGGACCAGGACCAGGATCATGATCCAACTCTGAGGTGCAGATGTTCATAAACCTGGTGCTGAGGAGAGAATTAAAAAGGGATCTAGATGGGCGATAAGGAACGACCAGATCCACCAGGAGCTCTGTCACTTTATAGCTGCTCACGGCTCCAGCTGACTTTTCAGCAGCGCCGAGACAAACTAAAATAATTAAAAAGCTTCGCCGCTTGAAGTTTCTCTCACTCTCATTTTTTAACTTGATATCAAACACAAGCCACAGACCCAGCAGCACATCTATCATCTCCTCCAGGTTCTACATCTTTAGTGTCGTCATCTTCCTTTAGATACACAATCAAATACGTCACAGCAGCTTCACTCCAACCTCCTACTTCTGATCTGGGTATTAAAAAAAAACGAGGGCAAGGCGAGTCGAGTCGGGCTGAGTAGGTACTAGTGCAGAGGTCGGCAACCCGCGGCTCTAGAGCCGCATGCGGCTCTTTAGCGCCGCCCTAGTGGCTCCTGTAGCTTTTTCAAAAAAGTTTGACCTTTTTTTATCCTTTTTTTCTCTTTTTTTCCTCTTTTTTTTTCCTTTTTTTCTTCTCTTTTTTTCTTTTCTTCTTTTTTCTCTTTTCTTCTTCTTCATTTCCTTTTTAATCTTGACATTTCGACTTTTTTCTCGAAATTTAGACTTTTTTTCAACATTTTGACTTTTTTCTCGACATTTCGACTTTTTTCTCAAAGTGCATAATGAAAAAAATAATCTTCCCCCAGTTACAACTAATATAGAAACATGCAGCATGTGTTGCCTTCATTCTAAGGCTGATACAAGACTTTTCATTCATCCAGACCGTCGAGCAGGCGAGATTCTCCAGGACGTTTCCATCTTAAATGCTAAAAGTCCGGCCTGGCGAGAGCCAGAACGCGGAGCGGAGATAACGCGTGAGAAACGGCCCAGGATTTACAGCCGAGGGGTCACCGAGGGGTGACCGGTGGACGTGGAGCCGGAGCAGAGCGGTGCAGAACCCTCCTCCGCCCCGCCGGCCCGTTTCACCTCCCAGTTAGAGTACAACACGGTGGAACGACGTCTACAGGGAAAGCAGTGGCGTCAATTCAGTGGAAGCTAAGGTATGGCAAGGTTACGAGTCACAGAACTTAACTAAAGTATCAATCAACACGTCCAGCAAATATTCATCACAGAAGTTTATGTAGCTTATCTGTGTGGTTAAGAAAATTGGAACTTTTTCAAATGGAGTCTCGCTCACTGCAAAAACTCAAAATCTTACCAGGAATATTTGTCTTATTTCTAGTTAAAATGTCTCATTTTTAGTCAAAAAATCTCATTACACTTAAAACAAGAGTCATCACCAGAAAAATTACTTGTTATTTGACCATTTTCACCTGTTTCAAGTAAATTTTCACTTGAAATAAGTAGAAAAATCTGCCAGTGGAACAAGATTTATCTTCTCATTACAAGCAAAACAATCTTGTTCCACTGGCAGATTTTTCTACTTATTTTAAGTGAAAATTTACTTGAAACAGGTGAAAATGGCTGTTTTTGAGTCTTGTCTTAAATGTAATGAGATTTTTTTTAACTAAAAATTTGACATTTTAACTAGAAATAAGACAAATATTCTTGTTAAGATTTTGAGTTTTTGCAGTGTATAATAACTAGTGAAATCGATCATGTTGTTCTGATTTGCATTTGTAGTTATTCTATATGTATTAAGTAATAGAATAATCAATACAAATAGACACAGAGTAATTCCATAAATGTATTTAAAAAGCAAACATTTACATTTTCCCTTGAAGCCGAGGTGTGGCGGCTGCCGTACCTTCATACCCAATTCCCTGAGGGAAAGGTCAGGCGTCGCGGCTTTTACTGCTTTTAAACGCTGATTCTTTCACCGGGCCTAAACAAACACGTTCTTTTTTGTTTTTCATTAATATTTTGCGACAGAACAAATATATCATCACAAAATAATAAACATACATGATGTTCTCTGTCTAAAAGATGACACAGCTTCAGCTGGGACTTGGAGCAGCACTACAAGTATTGGTTTATTTATTTAAAAACCTCTCAGACTTCGCTGCATAAACAAGTTTTATGAGCTGCAGACACAGACTGTGTAAAAATCTCAGCGCTAATAATGATAAGATAAAAAGGACTTGGGGACGAGGACGAGGAGGGAGTGTTGGAGCTGAAACAAGACCGGCATCAAGAGTATTTGCAGCTCCGTTAACCGTTGACTAGGGATGGGCGGTACGGAATAAAAAATGTATCACGATCATTTCTGGCATTTATCCCGATAACGATAAAAATGACGATAAAAAAAATACCAATTCAACTCCACCTTTGTAAATATAAATCTATCACCACATTCAGTCTTTGGAGCCCCTAAAACACTGCTCTAAAAGATACTAAATACTAAACTACACCAATTACATTGAATTAATAAAAAACAATTAAATGAGTTACACCTGTACTGCAAAACAGGAATGACTCAGATTCTTTGAGTCAGACTTAGTTTTCCTTCCTTCATTGTTGTTGTTCGGAGGGTTTTTCACGCTCGTTTTACGGTTGTCCTGCTTCTGCTTCGCTGGCGTGATAAATGACGTCGGTCCTGGCTCCAGTGCTAAGAAAAGCAACCCAGTCCTGTTTGGAACTAGAACTAAAGTTGCTTTTGTCAATGAAAATTATGACTAAATATCGTTGTAAAACGAACCTTTATCACCTGAGGAAAACGAGACCCAATGAAAATGCTGGTCATGTGACGATAACGATAATTAAATATATAATGCAATATCGTAAAGGAATAAAAACGAGACTAAAATGTAGATTACAAAATAAAAACTCTGCTAAAATGTGTCTTCATCTTCGTTGACCAAAACGAGACGAAATGTTCTACCAAAGATCCTTAATGTCCATGTTTTTAAATTGTTTCCTCTGGTTTAGTCTTTAAACCAGTTTAGATTTTAGATCTTTGGATCCACTTTCCTACATAGACGTGGAAAAGAAAACCCAATGTGTCATTGAAAAAGAAAAAGACGGGAAGAAATGCGGAAAAATAAATATGTTGTAAACTCAAATTAGAGTCTTCTGTATCTGGAATGAATGTATTCTTGAGTCTATAAGGTAACAATAATATCATAATAAGATAACCTTGTTTGAATTGTAAAATGGGTTTGGCTAAATACAATCTTTGACTAAAACTAGACTAAAATAGTCCTGGACAATTCTGACTAAAATAAGACTAACATGCTCAGACTTTTAGTCGACTGAAACTTGACACAACTAAAAGGAGAATGAACGGGACTAAAACTAATAAAAACTAAAATGATAGCTTGAAACAGGCTGACAAAAACAACACTAAGTAGAACCCAACTAGCTATGGATCCACCTAGTGGTCATTCCCGGAACTGCACTTCCGAAAGGTTGCCAATCTTTGGTGGAAGATGTTGTTGTTGCGCTGTGGTGCCGCCAGATTTCAGCACAACTAGCAGACTAAATTCTTTTGGCTCGTCGTCACTTCACTTGGAGCGTCATCTTTGTTTACGAAGCCAAAGAGACCTGAAACGTCTCTGAAACTGAAACTGAGATCGGTCTGCTGGAGGCGGAAGTGGATTTCTACCTTTTTTACTCCGTAACAGAAAAAGGTTTAGGGTTTTTTTGACCTGCGCCGGCCTCCGCCTGAAGGCAGGATGTTTTTGATGAAGCAGTGGGCTTAATTTAGTCTCAGACATTCTCACTATCTGTCACCCAACTCCCGATGATCTCAGGAGGGGCAGGAGCCGCTGACGTCGGTGTGTGTGGCGTCAGCTCGTGTTCGTCCAGAGAGGAGGAATAAGAACGCAGGCCCTTTAACTATCAATAATATTAATACTTGCATGTGGAACACTAAATACTACTACTAATAATAATAATCATCTATTTTTATTTATATAGCACTTTTAAAAGATCTCAAAAAGACGCTTCACAGACAAAGATAAAACATCGAGAGCAAGAAAATTTTAATTAAAATTATTTAGAAAATTTTAAATTTAAATTTTTTTTAATTATAAAAAAATATTAAAAAGAATTAAAACAAATTAAAAAAATTAAAGAATTATAACAAAAAATTATTAAAAAATATGAAAGAAATTATAAAAATTATTATTAAAAAAATAAAAGAATTATAACAAAAAAATATTAAAAAATATGAAAGAAATTATACAAATTATTATTAAAAAATAAAATAATTATAACAAAAAATGATTAAAAAATATGAAAGAAATTATAAAAATTATTATTAAAAAAATTATAAAAAATTATAAATTTAAAAATTAAAAACTACAGAGTAAAAAAGATAAGAAGGATAAGAAACAAATCACACATTAAAAGCAGTTTGGAGAGTTTTGAGATATGATTTGAGAAGAATACTGTCTCCTTAATATGATTATTTATTTCTCAATAATCATTAAAAAGAATAATGCGGCTAACGCCGCCAGACGCCCACAGTCGTCATCCCTGCGTCTTCCAGGGATCTGGCGGGTTCTCCTCTCGCCTGGCCAGCGAACACCGAGCAGGCGAGACATCGCCAGAAACCGGTGGAAGAAACAGGCGGATTGGTGCCAGCAACCGCTGCCAAGGCACTTCAGCTCGCACCCCGTGCTCTTTTCTCCCCGGTACATACAGACATTTTCTGACTCCTTCTTCCAATCACAAACATTTTCTTCCCGTGAGGAAAATGGTTTCGCTTTCAAAGAAGTTGCTGTTCGGCAGTCGCTCGCTGCCAAGAAGTCGTTCCAGGTCTGGATGTTCTGCTGATGTGACGAGATAACATGAGATTACAACAATGTATCAATATTTAAGTTTTTAATTAAATAAATGCATTAATTTGCTAGAACCAGAGGTGGTAGTAACGAGTTACATTTACTCCGTTACATTCACTTGAGTAAGTTTTGGGAAATGTTGTACTTTTAGGAGTAGTTTTGAATCACTATACTTTTTACTTTTACTTGAGTAGATTTGTGAAGAAGAAACTGTTCCTCTTACTCCGCTACATTAGGCTACGTTGAGCTGTTACTTTTCTTTTATCCCTTTTATCCACGTACGCGTCAATCTCATGACATCACTGGGTGATTCTTTGGGAAAAATGTTTGTTTTTGCATGTTTTGTCACATTTACACAGACTCAAACACACACAGAGTTTCTATGAGTTCATGTTTGTTCTAGTTCTGCCTGGTTAAAAAAGAAAAGTACAAAGGCTTGAAATTTTGTGATACTTGTGCTTAATTAATTTTTTATTCTGTTATTATTTTATTTATTTTATTATTTATTAAAGTACTTGAATTTACTTTAAGATTGTTTTGATTTAAGCTATTTTTTATTTTTTATTCGTTTTAATTAATTTTATTATTTTATTGATTTAATTTTCCTGAAGATGATTATTTTGTACTTTTGTCTGTTTGAACGGTTGTGTTAAAAAAAATAAATCAGACGTTACTCAACAGTTACTCAGTACTTGAGTAGTTTTTTCACCAAGTACTTTTTTACTTTTACTCAAGTAATTATTTGGATGACTACTTTTTACTTCTACTTGAGTCATATTATTCTGAAGTAACAGTACTTTTACTTGAGTACAATTTTTGGCTACTTTACCAGCTCTGGCTAGAACTGATGTTGGCAGATGTTTAATGACAAAAATAAGTAGCATGGTCTCCGATCTCCTCACACTCTACGTTAAAGTCCATAAAGAGGACGCAGCCAAACTCGAATCTGATTGGCTCAGAGCCCCAAGGGGGCGTGGCATCTGACTGTTATTCAAATCTGATTGGCTCAGAGTGAGATCTAAAGCGATGACTTAACTGGCATAAAAGGAAAATGGGAAAAGATTAAAGAGAATTAAGAGGGGAAAAAATTTAGTTTTGTTTGTTTTTATCTCAATAAACTTAATCCAGTTTTTCATATTAAATAAAAATAAACTTAGCTGATTAAAATGTGCCTATAAATTAAGAATGGATTGGACATAAAAAAAATACAATCAGTATATATCTATTTTTAAATAAATGCATAAACAAATGTGTAATTATTCTTTTATATTGCTCTTTTTTTAAATCATTCTTTCAAAGATGTCTCTTTTTTGTCTGCTATCGTCAGTACTCGAGTTGTAAAATAAAATCAGGGGGGATGGTGGATTTTATCATACGGGGACAGATAATTTGCGCTGATTACAAATAATATAATATATTACAAATAATAGCAGTGACCAAAACACCTGCAGAAATACTGCAGGAATGACATAGCAGCAGTTAAATGCAGCCTTCTGTAAGCTTTAAATATCCACTGGGCTTACATCAAATACATCAAAACACAACAATAAAAAACACTTTTCTGAACTTATCAATATGACTCTGTCCTTCACAGGATAAGTAAAATGGATCACTGCAAAAACTAAATCGTAACAAGAATATTTGTCTTATTTCTAGTTAAAATGTCTCATTTTAGTAAAAAAATCTCATTACACTTAAAACAAGACTCATCACTGGAAAAAACAACAATTTTCACCTGTTTCATGTAGATTTTCACTTAAATAAGTAGAAACATCTGCCAGTGGAACAAGATTTTTTTGCTTGTAATAAGAAGATAAATCTTTTCCTGCAGATTTTCCTTTTTATTTCAAGTGAAAATTTACTTGAAACAGGTGAAAATTGTCAAATAAGTTATTTTTCTGGTGTTATTTTTCTGGTGATGACTCTAAATGTTGAAATAGCAGTAAAACCACATTCATTGATGAAATGACATAAGGGATGGAAAGGAGGGATGGCAGTTTTACAGGGGGGATGATTTGGACCATTTTTATTTCAGGGGGGGATGCCATCCCCCCTCAACTCCAGTACTGGCTATCGTTCCCTACGACACGATCAAACCTCCTAATTTTAGTGCTGCATGTAATAACTGGAGAAACGGACAGCGGCTCATCGGGTCATCGCCGGGTCATCGGAGACCAGAATTAAAATCTGGGTCAGCGTCCGGGCCGCGCCCTCGCTCTCCCTCCGCTCTCCCCCTTCACCTTCATCTCAGCCCAATTTCACTCTCTCTTTGTTTCCTCACCAACCTGTGTTGCTTTTATTCACTCCTTCAACTTTTTGGTTTCTTCTTCCTCCACCTTCATTTCTGCATTTTATCTTTTATCGGCCGAAAATTAACATCAAGGGCTGTAAATGTGAGAAACATAAATGCTAAAAATGTCAAACCTTTGAGACAGAAACAAATTCTCTGATCAGAATATTTAAATAAACATGTAGGCGAGTGGTTTGTGTGCAGGTTCAGTGGAACTGTAGGCGGTACCGCAACTTTACAATGAGCCCAGTCAGATCCAGCTTTTATACCTACTTCCATTCTTATTAATATGTATAATAGGAATGGGCGATATTTTACCGTTCACCATAAACCGTCAAAAAATTCCCCACGGTAAGAATTTGTATCTCACGGTAAAAATGATAAATTCCTGTTGATGATGTTTTTGTGTAAAACTGATTTATGATTCGTGAAGGAAGGAAGGAAGGAAGGAAGGAAGGGAGGAATGAGCCTTAAAAATAGAAAGAAAGAAAGAAAGAAAGATATGAGCCTGAAAAAAGAAAGAAAGAAAGAAAGAAAGAAAGAAAGAAAGAAAGAAAGAAAGAAATTAGCCTGAAAGAAAGAAAGAAAGATATGAGCCTGAAAGAAAGAAAGAAAGAAAGAAAGAAAGAAAGAAAGAAAGAAAGAAAGAAAGAAAGAAAGAAAGAAAGAAAGAAAGAAAGAAATGAGTCTGAAAAAAGAAAGAAAGAAAGAAAGAAAGAAAGAAAGAAAGAAAGAAAGAAAGAAAGAAAGAAAGAAAGAAAGAAAGAAAGAAAGAAAGAAAGAAAGAAAGAAAGAAATGAGTCTGAAAAAAGAAAGAAAGAAAGAAAGAAAGATTCCCATTGGTGTAGTTTAGTATTATTTAGTATCTTCTAGAGCAGTGATTTGGCTCCAAAGACTGAAAGTGGTGATAGATTTATATTTAAAAAGGTGGAGTTGAATTAGTATTTTTTTTATCGTCATTTTTATCGTTATCGGGATAAATGCCAGAAATTATTGTGATACATTTTTTATTCCATACCGCCCATCCCTAATGTCTAAACATAAAAACTAAAACTCTTTAAGAGACGAGCTCACGTCCGTGCGCGTGGGCCGGATGTGTCAGATGTGTGGAGGCCATGGATGTATTATAGAACGGTGGAGGCGCGTGCAGCTCGGCCTCGTCTGTTACATCCAAGCAAATCACATGAGTTTGGTTCTGGTTCTTGTGACCGTGAGTTTGCTGTGAAAATAGACGCCTTGTCGTTTTCATTCACGGTCCATCTGCGCGTTGCAACAACAGCGGAGACGTGTGGATCCGTGCGGATCCGGTTAGTCACCCACAATCAGCCGGGTGCAGATGATGGTGCAGATCTGTAACTACCAACGACGCCAATGGCCTTAACGGAGCCTGATCCCTCGTCCTCGGGCTGCAAGTTTATTCTTTTATTCACTATTTCCATTAAACAGGCAACTAAAAAGCTTAAACTATATATTTAAGGTTATATTTAGGGTTAGAGTTGGAACCTGCACCCTGACGAGCTGGGGCCGGATTCACCAATATGTTCTTAAGAACGATCTTAAGAAATGTCTTAAGATCTAAAATTAAGAAGTTCATAAGAAAGTTCTCAAGTGAAACTCCTCAATATTTTCTTAAGAACCGTCTTAAGAACTGTCATTTCTTACGAATTTCTTATTTTTCCTACTTAAGAACTTCTTAAAATATGTCATTGCACGCGCCAACAAACAACATTTATAGGTAGTTTGGTTTTAACCGTCAGTCACTCACTAAACATGGAGAAGGAGAAAAAGAGATGCAGGAACTTTTCAAGGTTATGGTGGATGAGATTAATGTGCAAAAAAAATACTATTGGGGAAAATGAATAATAATTAACTACCACGCTAACTAACATGCTAACACACAGTTAACAGGCTCTTTGTGTAATTAATTACAAAGTATATCCTCAAACTATGACCTACTAGTCTAAACTTGTCTAAAATGTTTTGAAAAAGTTGATATTAGAGTCTTACCTTTTCAAAGACGAAATTTTAAGACTGGTCAAGGTTGTCTTAAAGTTAAGAAAAAAGTCAAGAACAAATTTGAGAATTTTTATGTCAAGAATACCATTTTTTCTTAAGTTTTTTCTTAAGAAGAAACTTAAGAAGAAAGTTGAGAAAATACTTAGAACTTTTTTGGAGAATATGACTTCTTCTCTTTTTCTTCTTAAGACTGAACTTAAGAAAAAAAATGACACTTAAGAAGATTTTTTTTCTTAAGAATGTTTTGTGAATCCTGCACAGGTCTTTTGGTAGATTTAAGTTTATGTGACAACAACCTTAACGCACTGCAACCTTTATTTCTTGCATCATGTGTTAGATTCTTTTTAACTTATTTCCGTCTTTAATTTCTGCTTTTAAACTCTTTTACTTTTTAATGCATTTTTTAAATTACTTTGAATTCTCTTGTACTTTTACTTTTGCTACATAAATAACTAGAGCTGCTGTTCTACAGCTCCCTGCAGGGCCGGACCTAGGATTTTGGTGGCCCCTCAACAAGATCTTGCTTGTGGCTTCAGACATGGACACACATACAATAGAGATGAAAAAATTAATTATCGATATATCTCTCACGTTATTTTGAAATTTAAAACTAATTATTTGAATTAGCTGTCATAACGAATAGGTTTAGGTGTTAAATAAATTATACCAAACCCCAGGTGGAACCCTTTTTGATCACGTAACAGACCTTTGATTACGTACATCGGATTTTGGCAAAATTTTATTTCAAACTTTTTCAAATTTTTTATTATTTTACTCTTATTTTTTATTTCATTGTATTCTTGCATTTTGTACTCATCTTATTCTATTTACTTTATCTTTTAAATATATTTGTACATATTATTCAGCTTTTTTTAAATGTGCAGCACTTTGGTCGACCTCGGTTGTTTTAAACTTGAGTGTAGTTTTTTTTTTTTTTTTGGCTGCTAGCTCAGTGATTTGTGGTTGCAGATTCTCACCTTTGAAACTAGAGCACCGGTCGCATTTTCCGGCTGGTCCATTTGACATTTTTCATCTTTTTACGATGTGTTTTCTTGGCTGCTCGGTGTTGGAATGGTGTTTTGCTTCAGTGAAAAAGGTGTTTTTTTTGTCTTTGTTTGTTCGGCGTGTTGCATCAATACTTTGGATCATGATTTATGTGATTTAAAACAGCTTTAATACTTTCTGCATCACCAGCTCCAGGCACGGGTGCTGGTTAGCTACGGGATAAAAACATGGGCCTTTATGATGCCGTCTTAGCTATAGATGAAGTTCAAATAGCAGTTTTTGGTGTTTTTTATTTGACATGATGGGTTTTTCTTTCTACTTTTGTTTAGGATCCAAAGAACTTGTGAAATCTGAGTCAAAATGAGCAAAATGATCCAAAAAAACAAAGATCTGTTCAAATATCTAGAACAGAGTCTTGGTTTCAGTATTAATCCTCATTTTCAGACCAAGCACATCATTATTAAGTAGTCATCACTCCTTTAATAGTCCAAATATGCTTTGATTTGGATGTGTTGCTGTCCGGAAACTGATAAAAAGCAAAAACATATAACAGATTAAAGATTTCAGAGGTGCCACGTTTTTTATTTGACAAGATGGGTTTTTCTTTCACGGGCAGGATTTCTACTTTTGTCTAAGCCAATTTTAAGGATCCAAAAACACCCAGATCTGTTAAAGTAGCCAGAACAGCGGCTCGGTTTCACTATCAACCCTCGTTTCAGACCAAACACATCATTATTAAGTCGTCATTTCTCCTTTAATACTCTAAATATGCTTTGATTTTGATGTGTTGCTGTCCGGAAACTGATAAAAACCCAAAACAAATAGCAGATTAAAGTCTTCGGAGGTGCCACGTAACTGCCGGTTGGTCCTCGCTGCCCTTCACCGGGGCTTAAAACCATTAAAACCAGCTGAAACGAGTCCGTCCGCCAGTTAAAGTCAGCGGCTCCGAGCCGACCGTGGAGCTCGCGGCGCTGCCAACAATAAGACACAATGATATTGTGCTTCTTTTCTCTTTTTTTCCCTCCACGCTGGAGGCCTCCCAGCGAGTTTCTTGTGAATACTTCCCCCCGCGTGACATGGACTCGGGCCCACAACCACCGGAGGAGCTGGAGCAGCGGCAGCACTGCTTTAGAGCAGCGTTAGAGCGTCTTTAGAGCAGCTTTAGACCCTGCTGAGACCTGCCAGGCCCACAGCGCTGCCTGCCAGGGGCCTCGGCTCCCGCCGGGGTGAGTTACAACACACGCACATGCACATGCACACACACACACACATGCACACGCACACAGCCTTCAGCACAGACAGACAAATATCAACATTCTCATAACTACTCATACTCTGTCCTGGTGGGCAGTACTAAGTACCCTCTTTACGGTCTCAGGGGGGTTTAAAAGCATCAGCCCTCCGTGAGCTGATCATCAGTAGCTAAATAAATAAATGAATTAAAGGCAGATGTTTTGGCAGGAAGCACGGCCGGAGCATTTAGGTGTGTTTAAACCCAGTGACAAGAGGGGAAGACGTAAGCAGTGGCCTTAGAGAAGGATTATAAACCATTTCCAGAGAAAATGTTTTTGTGAGTGGAAAGTACGGGTGTAACCAGGGCCGCCGCAAGGGGTGTGCGAACCGTGCGACCGCACGGGGCCTCGCGCTATGTTTTTTTTTTCCTTTTTTCCCTTATAAATATCAACAGTCACGTTCCATTACAGACCTAACTGTGTACTAGTCTTGCGCATATCAATAAATATATGTGCAATGATGCGCCTGTCTGTTGTTCAATACAACTGCGTCAGACCAAGCGCAGACACAAGCTGCTCTGATCCAGACGGTGGAGTTGGAACAAACTGTCACACAATGTCGAGAGAACGAGACAGATTCAGGAAATTTCCATCAGGGGATGAAAAAAGAAAAAAACTAAAGAAAATGGAAGAGTTTAATGCCTCTCTGAAAGGCTTGTTTGATAAATTTGTTACAAAAATCACCGATTCGACCGGGTCTCAAGCAGCTGTGGGGCCCTGCGTCGAGGCAAGAGATGATGATGAGGCAGGGGAAGGTATCCAGTATTTTAAAGTTAAAGAGAGAGAATAAAATTGCGCATATAGACACCCGATCCGACCCGAAAACCCCAAAAATTTTGCGCCCGCTGGCTAGGCTCACGCCCCCCCCCAGCCATTTCGCACAGGGCCTCGCAAATCTCCCAGACGGCTCTGGGTGTAACGATACACTAATCTCACGATACGGTACGATACACAATATTATAGCGGTATTTTTTTAAACAACCTTGAATGAGGAACATATGACTAGAAAAAATTGTCTTTTATTCGAAAGACACAAAATACGAAACAATGCTGTACAGTTTGTAATGCTTTATAACTGTTTAAGTTTTAAAGAGAAAGCCAGGACAACCATTTTTCACAAACTGAACTAAAAGTAAATGTCAGGTTTGCATTATGCATCTTCAGTTTCATACAAGTACAAATATTTTGCCACAAACTGAATAGTTTCTCTCATGTATGATTTGACTTTTTTCTTTTCCAGAAATTTAACAACTAAAATTAAATAAATAAATAAACTATGAAAAGTCCCAAACTCCAAATGCAACATGACTGTTATTTATCTTGTGCCAGAGCTCAGAGCTTCACCTGCTCCAGTCTGAGGCCGTAAGGTGAACCCCGGTATCGTTTCATCCTCCCACCTTTGGGGACGACACAATCTTTACATCATAAAAAAGATTGATTCATGATCACCAGTAAGGATGGGAGGTATGGACTAAAAAATGTATCACGATAATGTCTGGCATTTATCCCGATAAAAATAATACCAATACAAAAACGTAATCAACGGGAATCAATCCTTCCTTCCTTCCTTCCTTCCTTCCTTCCTTCCTTCCTTCCTTCCTTCCTTCCTTCCTTCCTTCCTTCCTTCCTTCCTTCCTTCCTTCCTTCCTTCCTTCCTTCCTTCCTTCCTTCCTTCCTTCCTTCCTTCCTTCCTTCCTTCCTTCCTTCCTTCCTTCCTTCCTTCCATCCATAAATCAGCTTTACACAAAAACGTCATCAACGGGAATTTATCGTTTTTTACCGCGAGATGACAAATTCTTATCGTGGGGAATTGTTTTGGTTTTGAATTGTTTTGGTTTATCGTGAACGGTAAAATATCGCCCATCCCTAATCACCATATAAGTAAAAGTTCGGAGCTCAAAACCCCCCAAGAGTCCCGTGATCGGGACTGCAAAACGGTACTAGTTTCTTCTGAGCGTAGTAAGATTTTGGTCTGCGGGTCGAGGTCGTCACGTGATCCCGCTGCACCAATAGGACGTTACCAGTAAACACAATAGATTAATATTAATAACCCAATATCCCACTACAGTTTGTCACGTCCACGACACGTACCGTGACGTTTTTGTACCGGGAAATTTCGTGCCACGATATATTGTTCCACCTCTAATAGAAAGCATTTCAGATCATCGTTCCTCCAGTAGACGCCAATTTACACCGAGGTCAGAAATGCAGCACTGGAGGGAAAAGTACGGGGGGAGGGCGGGTAAAATAAAACAACAACAACAAGAAAAAAGCTTATCTCAGAGCAAACAGGCCTCGCTGAGCATATTAAAAATTAAAGTCCATGGCAGCACAATTAATTAGAAGAAGTCTGAACAAGTAGGATTTGTTTGGAAAGGGCTGGCAGGAGAAAGCCGCCTCTGTCTGCAACAGAACACGGAAACACGGCCGAGCTTCACGAAACCAACCACAAGACTCTGGAACGATGCTGTTTGGCCTTAAAGCCAGACACAGTTTCAGCAGGAGCTCAAACGCTGTGTCTACACTTGTAAAGTGTATTCCCATCGCGATATCAGAGTGTGCAAGGTCAATATTGAAAAAAAACTAAGTAAAAATATCTTAATTATCAAAAATATATTTGGCCAAATAATTGTATTTCCTAAGACTTCAGTTTAGATGCTAATTTAAATTGTTGCAAGGGATAATTTTCTATTTATTTATTTCTCGTAAAACCACACCGTTGTAATCAAAATAATGTATTTAATTATAATAATGTCTGCATATGTTAATTACTGTTATGGGTACGTTATAGCTGTACAGAAGACACTCTAATCAGCTAATATAATCAGCAATTGTGCAATTATTGTAACGATTATTTTTCTTTCGTTGGATTAATAAAAACCATACTGGATCAAATACATTTTAAAAATCCTTAAAAATATAGTTTATTCATCAGTATTGCACAGCAAAATAAAAATATATATTAAATTATAGAAAATAAAGACCAGCCAGTTTATTCTATCAGTCCATCAAAAATCTCTCCTGTACAAAATTACAAAAGATTTAAAAAAAATGCACTGCATATTATCCAAATGTGTTAAAAACAACACGTTAATAATAACATATTTGGATAAAACAGCACTGTTTCACACTAAATTACATATTTTTATTGCATAAAAAAGTCTTATCATGAAAGGAAACTTTCTATGGCGGATGGAAGTAAAAAAAAAAAACTGTTGTTTTCAGTAGGAATCAATTTCTGGTGGCCTTTAGCTTCTGCTAACCAATAAATTAAAAAACACGTTTTTTATGCCGGAGTTATGACCAGAAAACATCAATTGTAGGAGCTGATGCAGACAATAATTTGATCATGTGAATTTTTACAATTATTTTGCTTATTATATTTTGCTGTTATTATTGTATTATTGTCCCGCCCACCAGAGACAAAGACTTTAGATTCTCCACCGTGCTGGTGTTCTGCTCTGGTATCAACTCCAGAAGGCATTTGGGACTAAATTTAAAGTATTCACATACTTTTGAGGGCGGTTTTTGGGGGGATTTTGCAGGACTTTGTTGGGCTGAGAGGAGGTGGCAGTTTCAGTCTCAGTTTCAGCGAGTGTGAACTGCTTGTTTTGACCCACGGGTTTGTGGCGATGAGTCGACGACAAAATATGAAGTTGATGATATTTTGAAGTCGACGCGTCGCTACAGGCCTGGTGTGTGTATCTTGCAGGTCACGCTGTTATCGTAGTTTTTCCTGATATGGTGCAGCTTTTTCCTTGCAGTCGCTGAGGCGACTGTGAGCTCCTGCATTTACCAGAGGAAACTAGAAACGTCTGTCTCGCAGCTAAAGCAAGGTTAAAACCTGAGATAAACTGCTGTCACCACCAGAAAAGTGAAAGAATCCCTGTTTTTGGAGCAACTTCGTCCAAGTTCAGACCACAACCCTCCTAGGTGTGGCGGCATCTGAAAACATCTGAAAAGTCTTCTTTGTAAAGCGCTCTGAGATCTGTCACTTCAGGTGAAAAGTGCTATATAAATTGAAATTATTATTATAATCCTAATAATAATAATAATAATAGTTATTATTTATTTAAAGGTTTGATTGCAGGGACAATGCACATTAATAACACATTTAAACCAATGTAAAATGTGCCGGAATTAGCCAAAAAGGCTATTTTGCAGTCCCTGGACTGTTGTAAAAATAGTCAACCTAAAAGAAAGAATTGTTAGATACAATCAATAAAACATTTCCGAATAAAAAGGCTATATCAGAATAGAGATTAAGAGGTAAAAACTAAGCTAAAATAGATAAAAACACAGGTTAACATAAACTCAACAACAGACAATTGCTACAAACGAAAACAGAACAACATGAAGCAGCAACATTAACATCAACATTAATAACACAGGACACAATAACACACTAACAGGCCAAAAACAAACAAGACAAAAGCACTAAACACAGAATAAAAAGCCATGCACAAAAAGCAACATTATGACAAACTAATAGGCAACATGACAGCCAGGGCAGCAAGCCAGGAAAATTACACACTAAAATTCAATGTTGACAGCCTTGACCACTAATTAACCACTTTTTTAAATAAAATTTAAAGAAGAATAATTGGATTGGTTTCTAATCTCAGTTGGTAGTATGTTCCTGATTAAAACACCGGAAAACACCTGTGCAACTGCAAAAACTCAATAAGCAATGTTGTATTTAAACTCACTGCTGTTCCAGGTGGAGCTACGATAACTGCTGAATCATGGGGGTACTTAGTATTGCCTGCAGGACTTTTCTCTTTGGCTTTAGTTATATGTTGTTGTTCCCCTGAGGTTGCATTTGTCTAATTCTAAGGCCCATTTTATATATATATAAATATATTATATATATTTATATATATCTCAATTGGATCAGTTGATATGCTGAAGGTATTTTCATCTTGGAGCTTCTCAGACCTGTTGAACACGGATTACTCTGCACTAAATAATTCGGTATGTGCTAAGAAAATAGCGGCGTCTCCGGGCCTGAACACGCAGGAAAGCCACAGCGTCACACCGATCAGAGGCCGGTTTGAGAACTCAGATCCGGGTCGTTGGGATCCATCCGTCTGTAAACACGGAGAGTGGAGACGGACGGGATTAAATGTTTAACAGGAGATGGATGTACGTGCGTGACGTGACGGAGGTCCAGGACGCGACCCGGGTTTCACGTGCAGAAAAAGCTCAGACTGTATTTATAATCCAAATATTTGAAGGAACGGCATGTTTTATTCCTGCGTGGATCAGTTAAAGACGCCTGACGAGTGTAATCCGATCGCTTGTGTATTTTTATCGGCGGCCGCGGCGGCGGTGGCGTGATGCCCCTGGTGATTTATTGCGTCCGCGTGAACTCGCAGATGCGATTTCCATGTTTACGTTCTGCTACCAACACGACCGAATGCTCGGCCGGTCAAACACATGAAATGATGTCATGCTCTTGCAAAATCATTTATCTTAAAAACTAATTAGCGACGGGACACGAAGAAGAAAAGAAAATAGAAGAAAAGAAAGTTTGTGAGGCTGAAACAACTCAGGCCAGTTTTATTTCCCGTCTGGTGTGACGACGACGACAAACCGATGCTTTTATTCAAGCAGTTATTTTCAGTAGTTCGCTCGGTGACATAATTATGCAACTAAAAGCTATTTTTAGGCCCGTGGAAGATCGTTGCCCAGGTAGATAAACTACCCAGTTTAGGTTCTGCATTCAATCCATCCCAGACCTGAGCTGCTGGAAACTGTAATATGTGTTTTGATCTGAAAAACGGGGGGAAATAACTAGTTGTGGAGTCGAGTACGCAGATATCTGGATATCCTTTCCTCCGCGAGGAGATTTCAGCGGTTCCTGCACCTTGGGACACCAGCTAGTGTTGTTTCTGTCCGCCTGTTTCAATTTTAGTTTCAGTCTAGTCTTTGGGTCAAACTATCATTTTAGTTTTTATTAATTTTAGTCACGTTCATTCTCCTTTTAGTCGTGTCAAGTTTCAGTCGACTAAAAGTCTGAGCATTTTAGTCTTATTTTAGTCAGAATTGTCCAGGACCATTTTAGTCTAGTTTTAGTCAAAGATTGTATTTAGCCAAACCCATTTTACAATTCAAACAAGGTTATCTTATTATTATATTATTGTTACCTTATAGACTCAAGAATACATTCATTCCAGATACAGAAGACTAACCAAACAGCTCTTTGGATTAAGCCGCCAACTTAACGTCCAGGAGATTCACAAGGATGTTCAGAGGTAAATAAAAGTAACAACGATGCTGGAGTTATTGGATAGAGGCACAGACTGAAATACCGACACAGAGACTCAAATTTAAACCTAGTGCGAAGTATGTAGCAGCATCATAACTTCAGATGTTGTTCGGGATAGTAGACTTGTAGTTGGTCTTGGTCTAGAACACTTTTTTGTGGTCTTGGTCTTGGTCTCGGACTCGGATAACGGAGAAGCCGTTGCACCAAGGTGACAGAATCTGCTGATCAGCAGTTCTTCCTCTTGTTAATGTACAGTTTTGTAAACTATTTGTATTTTGCATCTGATTTAATTTTTTGGTGCATCTGCATGTGTCTGTATTTAATTACAGTTTTGTGTTTATAACATCCTTGTCTGAATAAGTATCTGAATAATATTTGCATATCGTTGTGATTGATTAAGCATCAGGTCCATTTCAGTGATGCTGATATTCAGTGTAATGTGGCTACTAAAATGGTAAATAATGCAAGTTCAAGTTAATAGTTGTATCTTTAATATTTAAAATTCACGTTTCATCTCCAAATTAAGTCCAATTTAAATCAGTAACATTTACTATTCCACAGACTTTTCTGCGGTGCTCAGCGGATGAAGCTGCATGTTGTCATGTTGTCTGGTTTGTTTGTGCCTGAAATAAAGGAGACGCACCATCAGTTCAGTTCAGATAATGGATAGATGGATGGGTATGGTGCCATCATTTCTTTAAGTTTGGATGAAATATCTGCCACGTGATTTAGTGGGAATACAGCAGCTTCCTTCTTAAACATGTTTCACCAGCCGTGTTCACAGCAGCCGCCTCCAGGGGGCGGAGCCAGACTCACCGTGACTCCGCCCCCAACCCTCCCATGCCGTCTGCCTCCTTTCAAACATATTTCAGGCAATTTAATTTGCTGATTCTTTTTCGTTGGACAAGAATATTTAGGTTTTTAAATCCAGGTGAATCACGACACACACACCATCCTGTGACTGATGAAGGTGAAAGTAATCGTTGAAACATGTCAGGTATTTAAAAACCTAAATATTCGTGTCTGACGAAAAGAATCAGCAAGTTCAATTGTAAAGCCATGGAAAAAATGAACTTTATTAAATCATATTTGAGGCATATGACTGATCCATCAGCTGGGGAAAATAATCGAGAGATAAAATAATCATGAGCTTCACATTTCCTTTGTAAACTCTGCTTTCTGTTTAAGGTCCCGACTTCCGGCGAAGTGTGCGATGAGCCAAAGTGGAGCGGTGCAAGACAGGTGCCACTTCTTATTTATCTATTTTTCTCTTTTCCTAAGATACGTGCAGGAGAAGCCACAATGCATGAATTATGTGTTGCATGATCATTTAAACAAGAAAGAGAAGAAGAAACAAACAAAACAAAGCATTTCTGGCCAACGCGGGGCCCAACATCTCCCTACGGTGTCAACCTGCGGCTTTGCATGTTTGTAAACCTTTTAACGTACACTAAATACACCAGGACACTTTATAAATATTGGGAAAAAATGGGGAAACCCTCAAAAGCATAAAATAGACCTTTTCAATTACACGAATTAGCTTGAGAAAGTAGAAGAATCATGCCGTGTTCAAAACCCTGGATCCATCAAAGTCTGGGACGGTTGTCACTTATTTTTATCGGTTGTACAATCCGCCTGCGCTCGGACACCTTTGCAGAAGAAATACTTTGCCAGAATGTATCCATGTCAGAAAAACGTTCACACACCGAGACGTCTGTTCCCACAGCCGTGATCCAGGTTTCAGTCTACAGTTGCTTCCGTCAATTAAAATTATGACTAAATATCGTCATCAACGAACCTTCATCACCCGAGGAAAACGAGACGTAACGAAAATGCTGGTCATGTGCCCAAATGATTAATTACCATGTATACAGGAATAACCCTGTTTGCTCACGCATGGAAACGGAATATTACGAATGTTTCAGTAACCGGAATATTAGCAATAACCCGCATTTTGACTGCATGTAAACGTAGTCAGTGAGGTTCTCCGGTCGGCCCGGCCCAACGCCCAGCTCACCACAAGAAAGCTAAAGGACCCGATGACACATTAGTGAAATTCATTTCTTCTACGAAGTGAATTACATACTTAATTAGCGCTTAAAAAGACAAACCTGGAGGCAGCTGCGTTATTTCTGCACTCGGCACAAACCCCCTTTTAGGAAGCCCGGCGCTCCAGTCGGGGATTACAACGGGACACCGAACCAAAGCAGCAAGAAGTAAAGTTATATTATGATTAAATATCGTTGTCAACGAACCTTTATCAGCTGAGGAAAATGAGACGCAACGAAAATGCTGGTCATGTGACGATAATGATAATTAAATATATAATGCAATATCATAGACGAATAAAAACGAGTTCTACCAAAGATCCTTAATGTCCATGTTTTCAGTAGTTTTTCTGGTTTAATGTCCATGTTTTCAGTAGTTTCTCTGGTTTAATGTCCATGTTTTCAGTAGTTTCTCTGGTTTAATGTCCATGTTTTCAGTAGTTTCTCTGGTTTAATGTCCATGTTTTCAGTAGTTTCTCTGGTTTAGTTCTGCTGGGTGACGTTAGTCCTCAATCCCAGTCGCTGCAGCAGGAATCAGATCCAGAAGATGCAGCTGCAGAGTTAGAGACTGAATTATGGTTCTGCGTTAAATCGACGCAGAGCCTACGCCGTAGGGTAGGCGGCTACGCGGGAGTCTCTCAGTAGCCTACGCCGTAGCCTGATGTGCACCTCCCAAAAAATTTAACTACGCGTCGAGGCGACGCAGACCCAACGCAGACCGAGAGACCGAGAGGTCTCCGAGAGGGCTGTGATTGGTTTGCTTGGTAGCAACGCATTTCTGGTTCCGGTTCGTGAAGCAGTCGTGAACTTTCAACGCTCTTTTCTTCGTGTGTGATTTTTTTTTTTTTTTGGTTGTTTTGGTTTTTTACACAATAGTTGTCCTTATCTCTTTGATTCACTGTGACCGGAAAAGCCGGAAGCTAAACAAAGTATCAACTAGCTCTCGAATGGAGTGACGGAGAAGTCTGAAGGGTTCACGACGGCGTCACGGCAACGCCGTAGGTTCTACGTTGGTTTAACGCAGAACCTTAAATCAGGCTGATGCCGTTAACGCAGAGCTCCATGTTCACGTCAATTAAAAACAAAAAATAATTCCATAGAGAAACGCGGGGATCTGCTCTGGGGCTGAAGAAGAAGAAGATCCATCTTTGGATCCACTTTCCTACATAGACGTGGAAAAGAAAACCCAATGTGTTGTCGAAAAAGAAAAAGATGAGGAGAAATGTGAAAAAATAAATATGTTGTAAACTCAAATTAGAGTCTTCTGTATCTGGAATGAATGTATTCTTGAGTCTATAAGGTAACAATAATATAATAACAAGATAACCTTGTTTGAATTGTAAAATGGGTTTGGATAAATACAATCTTTGACTAAAACTAGACTAAAATGGACAATTCAGACTAAAATAAGACTAAAATGCTCAGACTTTTAGTCGACTGTAACTATAAAAAGTCGACTAAAAGGAGAATGGACGTGACTAAAACTAATAAAAACTAAAATGATAGCTTTACCCAAAGACTAGACTAGAACTAGAACTGAAACAGGCTGACAGAAACAACCCTACTTCAGTTCCCCAGACCTTTACTGTCAGGGCTGAACTCTTAGCATCCACTCCAGTCGTGTACGGAGGTTTCTCCAGCGGTGATGTACCGAGCTCGTGCTCGTGCAGCCGTAGAGACGGTGTGATGTGGACGTGGGTTTAGCAGCAGGAAGAAGCGTGGGAGAGGATTCCCCCGGAGCAGAGCGAAGGTCTTAAAGTGCTCCGAAGCCTTGACCCGGACCTTCCTCACCCACTCAGAGAACAGTTCACCTCCGCTCTGCAGCACACGCACGCACGCACGCACGCACGCACGCACGCACGCACGCACGCACGCACGCACGCACGCACGCACGCACGCACGCACGCACGCACGCACGCACGCACGCACGCACACGGTAATGGTGAGAGAAAAACTACTTTATTCTTTATTAATATTTGTAAAAATGTATCCATATCAAAGTTTTATACAAAAAAGTATGTTACGGTTCCGAAAATCATAGTTACAGCACAAGACGTGCTCTTAAAGTAACTTTTTACTGCCAAAAATAAAGACAAACTATGGTAAAAGAACTATGTTTGCATGGAACCCACTTCCCAAACACTTTAAGCAAATATTAACATAAAAGAATCCAAATTGTTAGTAAAGAAAAATCTCTTGAATGGATACATATAAAACTTATTTAATTATTATTAAATAAATAATGTAGATAGTATATGGGTATGTGTGTATATATATATATATATATATATATATATATATATATATATATATATATATATATATATATATATATATATATATATATATATATATATATATGTATATATAATATATAATATAAATAAATGAATATTTATTAAAAATGGTTATTGGCGCAAACTCTGATAACTATACATTGTTTGAATTAAATAATGTATGAATATGTATTTTATTTATATCTAAATGATAAACGGAATTAGTTTTTATTTTTTCTTTATTCTGTTTTTCCTTTCTTTTTTTTATACGCTATGTCTTTAGGTTTGCTTTTAATTCTTTGTTGTAACGTACAGTGTTTAAACGTGTCGGACCCCACGAAGAATAGCTGCAGTTTTTGCTGTAGCTAACGGGGATCCAAATAAAAACTATAAACTATAACCACTCTCTCTCTCTCTGCGGAGCAAGTAAAAGTAAAAGTACACGTCCTCGTTGTCTTGTGTTGCTCGTCACGCAACGAGGAGCACATGACTGGAATCGGGTGTGGTGCATGATCTGTTATCGGACAAAAGCGTCCCAGAGAGAGCGGGCCGGTGGGCCGGGGGGGCGGCCGCCACCCCGCCTGTGTGTGTGTCGGCAGTCATGAGGTCTCCATCCCGTTCGCCACGCCGTGTCTCGTGGTTCAAAGCCCATAAAGCGCTCCAGTTAAAAAAAAAAAAAAAAAAAAAAATCCCCTGCTTTTAAAACCTCCAGCCGCGGCGGCGTGTTGTCAATAAATCAGGCGCTTCGCCCGAGGAGAGGAGTGTTAAATGGGACATTCGGGGGGGGTTAAAGACTTCATGTTTGTCAAGAATGAAGCGTTTTAATGTCTTGGCGTCATTAAACTGTCACACATGATCCGTAGGCGACGTTCTCGCCTGTTCCTACACGTTTCTGCTCGTCCGGGTTTCATCAGCTGACCTCTTTTCGCTCCTCGTCGTACCTCAGATACTTCTGTCCTCGGTGCACCACTCATCCCTTCCACATCTTTATTTCCAGATATTCTACTTCTGGTGATGAAGATGGATCCAAACTTCTGCAGAACCGCCTGGAGGGACCCAGGGGTAAGATCTGACCCGCCCTTACCAATCTGAGCCTATTCTTCTGTCTTTTTAAAGGTTTTTGTGGCCTTTATTGAGAAAGTAGGTAGACTGGAAGAAGAGAGGGGGTAAGAACAGAGCGACAGGCCGGGACTCGAACCTGCGCTGCCACGAGGACTACCGCCTCTACAAATGGCGCCCGCTCAACCCACTGACCCATCCAGGGCCCAAATATGAGCCTATTATTGATTTTTCCTAGAGTTATCGTGAACTTTTTACCGTAAGTTTATCACATAAGGGGACGATAGCAGAAGCTGCAGAGCGTTGGCCTTAGATACCAGCTTCATTTTAGCCTCCTAGCCTTCATTTGCTTCATAAAAATGGATCATTTTTAGCAGTAATTCTGCTTTAAGTGTTGATTAGATACCAAAGATTTAAGGATATTCTTGATTTTTCCTAGAGTTTTCATGGACTGTTTACCATACGTTTATCACATTAATGGACGATAGCAGAAGCTGCAGAGCGTTGGCCTTACATACCAGCTTCATTTTAGCCTCCTAGCTTCATAAAAGTTGAGCATTTTTAGCAGTAATTCTGCTTTAAGAGTTGATTAGATACCAAAGATTTAAGCCTATTCTTGATTTTTCCTAGTTATTGTGGACTGTTTACCATACATTTATCACATAAGGGGACGATAGCAGAAGCTGCAGAGCGTTGGCCTTGCATACCAACTACATTTTAGCCTCCTAGCCTTCACTTGCTTCATAAAAATGGAGCATTTTTAGCAGTAATGATGCTTTAAGTGTTGATTAGATACCAAAGATTTAAGCCTATTCTTGCTTTTTCCTAGTTATTGTGAACTTTTTACTGTAAGTTTATCACATAAGGGGACGATAGCAGAAGCTGCAGAGCATTGGCCTTAATTACCAGCTTCACTTTTAGCCTCCTAGCCTTCATTTGCTTCATAAAAATCGAGCATTTTTAGCAGTAATGCTGCTTTAAGTGTTGATTAGATACCAAAGATTTAAGCCTATTCTTGATTTTTCCTAGTTATAGTGAACTTTTTACCGTAAGTTTATCACATAAGGGGAAGATAGCAGAAGCTGCAGAGCATTGGCCTTAATTACCAGCTTAATTTTATCCTCCTTTTATCATTTGCTTCATAAAAATGGAGCATTTTTAGCAGTAATGCTGCTTTAAGTGTTGATTAGATACCAAAGATTTAAGGATATTCTTGACTTTTCCTAGTTATCGTGGACTTTTCACCGTAAGTTTATCACATAAGGGGACGATAGCAGAAGCTGCAGAGCGTTGGCCTTAATTACCAGCTTCATTTTAGCCTCCTAGCCTTCATTTGCTTCATAAAAATTGAGCATTTTTAGCAGTAATGCTGCTTTAAGTGTTGATTAGATACTAAAGATTTAAGGTTTATGACTCATTTTGGCCTTTCAAGCTGTAAAAATGACGTTGATACGCTTTAATCGCAGTGAAAAATCGAAAACAAAGTATCAGTATATATAATATATACATATGTATGTGCAAAACATACAATATATACATATATATTTGCATATATGTATATATACATATATATTTGCATATATGTATATATACACATATATTTGCATATATGTATGTGTGTAAGAGGCGATGCCTGAAGGCAGCTGGCGTGGGTCCAAGGCGGGGGTTTGTAGTGGCACTTAAACACTTAAACTGAATGTTCACTAAAACAAGATCACAGAGTTCATCTGCAGGCGGCGGGTGAAAAGAGCCGATTGTCTGTCTGACGCTGCGAGAGCGTCCAGCGGACGGCCGGCGAACTGAAGGCCTGTGTGCGACGGCCGTGTCTAAACGGGAGACGACTCCGACGGCCGAGCCATGAATGGACGATGTGAGCAGCAGATATACGAATAAAGATGACTTCATGGAGACTTCAGGACTCCGGGCTGCAGTCGGTAACTGATAACCTCGTGAAAAACGAGCGTGTGATGTCACAAAAGTCTGGAAAACTCACATCTGTGTGCAACTTTTGAATAAAAACTCTGATAAACCCAACATTACCTGCATTCCTGCTGTCTTTATTCTCCATTTCACTCAATAACATGCAAAATGTCCCACAGCAACACACACACACACACACACACGGCTGTAAACGCAGAGTTAGTGCATCTCTTTTATTTCCCTATCTCGTTTAATGGCCCTCAGTCAGTTTTAAAAAGAAACACACGTGGTCTGATCTTCAGCCAGCAGTTGCAGCGTTACGCCGGCTGAGACTCGTATAACTCATATCTGCAAAAGTCGTCTCGCACTTTGGTCCATGTGGATGTTTAATATCAGTTAAAACCTGTTTCCAATAAAGACGAGGAGAACGGCTCATTTCAGAGGTGTATAGTAACACGGCAGAGCGCCAACTCTTATTTGGCAACTGATTCACTTCAGGAGGTAATAAAAGTAAAGAGAACATTATTTTCTATATTCCATCCCATTAAAACCACAACTTTAACCCCAAGTGGAAGCTGAGGTGGTCAAAACTCCAGTTTTTTATTAAAAGCCACTAATCTTATTCTGGTTAAATGCTGTTGAACATGACAGGAAATGAAACCAACGTTACTCTGACACGTCACTGGTGGTTTTAGGTCAAAGTGAAAGTTTCAATGAACTTTTTGACAGCTGCTGCTTTGCATTTTATCTCATTTCCACACCATGAACATCTCAAATGCAGCACTGGATGCTGATAACGTGCAATAATTAATCTTAATCAAATTTAAACCGGCACAAAGGAGCTTTAGCCACTTCTGGTTTGGAGGTAAAAGCTGCTTTTCACGGCGCTGTTGGGTATCTGATCACGAGTATAGATCCTCAGAGAGAAGCTGAGGATGCTGGGAGATCTGACCTTGTCCTGGACCCCGTCGGAGGTGGAAACGGGGCCTCGGATCAAGGTCTGGTTGATGCTTCGACACTGAACCGGTGATGCCCGTCTGCTGCAGAGAGGAGGCTTTAATGGTAAATACACAACACTTGATGGTAGGACTGGGCGATATGGACCAAAAGTCATATCTCAATATTTTTCTAGCTGAATGGCGATACTCGATATATATCGATATTTTTTCTGTGCCATAATTGGGGTTTCCCCCAAAGCGTTATAGCATAGCATCTCTGTTAGCATCTCTGTTAGCTTCCTTTTTTTCTGAGGCAAACCCTTAAAAAAACAATCAGTTTTAATACAAAGCCTCGTGCCAAATGTCACACAGGTTCCTTTATTAACAGAGGTCTGCACAATATCAAAATGTATAAAACAAATGAAATAAAAATAAACTGCCTCTATATATTTAGATAAAAAAACTTCTTGAATAAAATAATACAAATATCCCTTTCCTGCATAACAATTAAATTAAAATACACTGTGCAATTAATACAATGTAGACAGTAACAGGCAGACTTTTCCACTGAGGTTGACAGTTAAATAACAAAACATTTGTGCAAATCTCAAATAAAACAGTCAAGTCAATTTGTCACAAAATAAGCTATATCAAAATCATAAAAAATAAAAAAATAAAAAAATTAAAAAAGCTATATCGATATTGTCTCGTACCATATCGTGTTTGAAAATATATCAATATATATTAAAATCTCGATATATCGCCCAGCCCTACTACATTTTAGCAAAATCAGTACGTACTAGTAGTACAGTATGCGATTTCGGATACGGCCTATCTGTCGGAACCAGAGCAATCAATGATGTCCCGAGGCTCCTACAACTTGTTTCAAAAGTTCCGTTTTAATCAGAAGAAAAACAATAAAGGCTGAACACAAGTCAACAACAAATCATGTTTATATTTATACCTTTTCTCATCTATTTTTTTAGAATATGTTGATGTGAAACATGTATTTTGATCAAAGTTGGGGAGTCGGACTCCAGTCCTCGAGCCAGGTGTCCTGCATGTTTTACATGTGTATCTTTTTTAGCACTCCGTGATACAAGGAGCTGTGTCATCAACAGAACTATTCAGACTTTGATGACCAGCTGGTGACGAGGATTAATTAGAATCAGGTGTGTTAAAGCAGTGAAACATCTCAAACATGCAGGACACCGGCCCTCCATGGATTCAGTTTGACACCTGTGCTCTAGAGAATATACACAAGTGCTCTGCTAACTCTAGGCACCATCTTATTCAATTTAAGATGATCCACAGACTTCACTTTGCTAAAACAAAGTTACACAAAATGTTTCCAAGTATATCCCCACTATGCCTGACTGAAGAAGCCACTCTTCTCCACTGTTAGGCTCTGTGTCCTAAGTTATTTCCATTTTGGTCTTGCATATTTAAAACTATTTCAGATATGTTGCAAACAGAGTTGAAACTGGATCCACTTTTGATCGTGTTTGGAGTCTCTGATCAGTTTTCTCAACTTAATAAATGTAAACAACAACTGTTTTCTTGTGCTTTTATTATAGCAAAGAAACTTGTTTTGATGGGTTTTTTTTTGAAAAAACAGAAATCCCTCCTGATAAATTATGGCTGGAAGAAATGGTGAAGCTCTCTAATCTGGAGAGAAGACGGTTCTCACTAGTAAACAAACTGAGACGGTTCAATAAGACTTAGCAACTCCTACAACATATTGATGACTCGAGCTGAATAGCGGTATGATTTAATGGCCACCCCTGTTGTGACAAGATGTAATTCCTGGGAAGAGGGGAAGGGGGTGCGAAATGGGGATGGTTTTATTCAATTCAATTTTATTTATATAGAGTCTAATACAACAGATGTTGTCTCTAGACGCTTTCCAGAGACCCAGAACATGAACCCCCGAGCAATTATTACATAAACAATGGCAGGTAAAAACTCCCCTAGTGGGAGAAAAGCCTTAAGCCAAACAGTGGCAAGAAAAACTTGGATCAGGACCAGGCTCATAAGGGGGGACCCTCCTGCCGAAGGCCAGACTGGGGGTCGGGGACGTCAGCAGCACACAGCAAGCAGGCGTAAGCAGCAACGGGATGACGAGAGGGGGGGGGGGACCGCAGGTCAGAACGCAGCTCCTGAAGCTCCGGCCTGCTAACATGCACAAAAGAGAAAAAAGGGGGGCCAGCACAAGAAAGTACAGGAGCGATGGACAAAAATGATAGCTATGAGATACTTATAATAAATAAAAATGGAAAAGGAGAAGAGAGAAAGGGAAGAGGAGAGGAGAAGAAGGGTGAGGGGCACTGCCCAGTGGATCATGTCGGTGCCCCCCTGCAGCAGAGGCCTATAGCGGCATATCTACCTCTACCATCTATCTGAGAACGGAGAGCTCTGCCAGGAACATAAGGCACTATCAGGTCTAGCAAATATTGCGGAGCTAAGCCGTGTTGGGCTTTATACGCAAGTAATAAAATTTTAAATTGGATTCTGAATTTTACGGGTAGCAGGTCTTTTTGTGTGTTGTTTTCTTATGTACCTTGTGTTTGTTTTGTATATCTTTCATTTTTAAAATGAGGACAAAACTGTGACTGATTGCTCAATAAAAAAGTTAAACAATAAAGCCTGCACTTGTTGCACCTTTCTTGTCTACGTCAAACAAACAAAGCTTCCCAGAGACTCGACTCTTGAACACTCAACACCGACCAAACAAATGAATATTTGTCAAAAAAACTCAACATTTTAGCTACCTGTAGGGGGACAGAATGTAATGGCTTTTACCACCTTCTGGCACGCCGCCTGGTACTTTTGGGGTGGAAGGAGGCCGTCCCACCCTCAGTTCCCCACTGGATAAGGGATGAGAAAATCAGATATACACTACGGGGCTCTGAAAATACGTTTTTCAAAGTGTGGAGACCTATTTTTACCTTTTTTGATAAACCCTCCACACAAGTGTAGTAGTTAATCTTTGACAGATACCCGTATTTGGTTACTGACGTCTCAGGCCTCGTCATGCTGCTTCTACAATCCGTTTTCTTCAACTCTGCTGTGTTTTCACTAAGTGCCTTGTAGCAATCGGTTTCTCACTCTGGACATTTGTGTTACACAAACATATGTTGTAAAATTTCAGTAAGCAGAGTATAGAGGGTCTGCATTGATGTCACATTCCCACTGGACCAGGCCCCTCACTAGCACTGAGTGGCAAAAATGGCTGCAACTAGTGGAGAAGACGAGATAACAGCCGATTATCGGCTTAAATTAAAGGCAGTTGGACTTGACAGTGACCCGTACAGTTACCCCAAGAACCAGTGGTCCATGAACATTAATATTTGGTACAGTTACCAAGAACCAGTGGTCCATGGACATTAATATTTGGTACAGTTACCAAGAACCAGTGGTCCATGGACATTAATATTTGGTACAGTTACCAAGAACCAGTGGTCCATGGACATTAATATTTGGTCACCAATCCAGTTTCCTGATATTTATATGTACTTAATTTCTACACCGGGGAAATACACGAAGCAAAGCTTGAAGGCTTACAAAAGTCTTGACGCTTGGTCCGACTTCAAGGCAGGATTTGTTGTAGAAATTAAAGTGATGAGGACACCGAACTTTATGATTTGACCGTTTAACGTTAGCTACCCAAAAATCCAACATTACCTGATACAAAATGGGAACCGCAAATCCACGTTTCGGTGCCTGGAATCCAGTTGTTTCTGTGAATTGCAGTGATCCATTTGTCTCTCTTAAGCGTATTTTTCGGCAGTCTGTAAAACGATAACTCCAATTTCTTGTTAAATCTACGAGTACAGTCGATCGCACAACAGCTCTTTCCCATTTTAGATGTTTTCCAGTTGCTCAAACTGAAAGTTTACACTGACACTCAGTCTTTCTGACACTCAGTGGGCGTAACCCGCTGTGAAGTCGCATCTGTGACGTCATGCACATTCCCTCTATAAGGGCTGCACTTGTCGCACCTTCCTTGTCTACGTTCAAACAAACAAAGCCTGTTTCGGTTTCAGGAGCAGCCTTTTTTTTATCCTCGTTCAAATGTGCAAAAAGAGAAAAAAAGGTCTGACCCAAGTTTTGATCAACTCAGGAATTATTTTCAGCGTAGCACACACCCACACACACCAACACACACCCACACACACCCACACACACCCACACACACAAACCAACACACCCACACACACACACACACACACCCACCCACGGCGTTGTGAGTCCAGGAAGTCGATCCAGTTCTTGAAAAGGGGACGGCTGTTATCAGGGTTCAAACCGCCATGTAAAGCAGGACGGCTCGGCCTCCGCTCCCCATGCAAAGTGCCGGCCCCCTGAACCCGGCAGGGAAGGGAGGACACAAAGATCCCACTAACCTCGTTCAGCTCGGGTATGAATGACTCACACACTCACAGAAACAGTGAGTCAGACATTCCCTGCTCTTCTGCACAAACGCCTGATAAGAGCCTGTGTGCTGCAGGGCCGCTGCTGTTTTGTCAGCGTTTCCCACCAACGTGGTGATCTGGTGATGTTTGCAGCCGGGCCCCGTGTAACCGTGGAGCTCTGCAGGGCCCTGACTCGCTGCTCTTAGTCACGCCGGAGGAATCCGTGCCGTTGCAGCTCCGAGGCTCGGCAGGGCCGACCGCAAGATTCCCCTCAAAACTCCATCCTGTTCACATTATTAACCGCTGCAAACGCCGCTGCGCTGGAAACGTCACGCGACGCCTGCTTTGGGAGGAGGAAGGGAGCAAGTGGTGGACACGAGCGGGAGCTTGGCCCTGGTTCAGCATTTCTCAAATGTTTTCCATTTATGAGTCTCACAGTTATTCCTCAGAAGAAAACCTGAGTCATTCATCACCAAACGCTGCCATGAAAGGCATTTCAGGGAGACTTTGTTGGGAGCTTGTGTGTCCTGAGGCCTCAACGAACAATCAAAAAGTCGCTTTGCAATGCTGCAAAGCTCCCGTTTTAGTATCGCCCACTTTTGAGGTGCATGATGGGATGTCAGATCTGGATCCTCTGATCTGGGTCTATGATGTCAGTTCCCTTCAAACCTTTCTGGGGTCCTGGACCTTCCACGTATTTTTGATAACTCTGATTATTGCAATTTCAAGTGCTAACTTGAACTTTGCAGGTTAATGTTAAACCAACAGCTTCCTGCAAATATTTCACAATAAAAGCCTTTTTGAGAATTGAAGGGCGTTTATGCACCACTGAAACTGATGGGCTCTTAATTTGAAAAGGATGCAGATTGTGTTATGTCTGTATTAACATGGGGGGGTAGTAGTCTATTTGCTACAGAGGTGGGCTTGAACCACCTTGGGCCCTTGAGCAAGGCCTTAAAAGGAGCATGAGGCAGGATTGAGGCAGGATTTATGAAAAAAATGCATATACGTTTTAAGTTTTCTAGTAATAATGTCAGATGAAGCGTTCCAAACCCAAAAGAATGTTTCCTCTAGTGTATCTCTCCGTTGCCTTGAACAGGCTGTGTGCTGCAAAATGTGCTGCAATTCCGGGCCCGAATTTCCCGCGCTGGGCTGCGGATGTGACGTCACATGACGCTGCATGCACGTTCTCCCCGTTCTCCCGTGCCGGCTTTGCTGTTGGCTGCAGTACCCCCAACGGCCGTCGTGGTGAAGGGTGGCGCTAGAGAGTCTCATTTCTTATTCTTGCCTCAAGCTCCTTTAACCCTAATTGCTCCCCGGGTGGAATGGTGTGTTTGTTCTCTCAGATGTAAGTTGCTTTGGATAAAAGCGTCTGCCAAATGACAGTAGTAACATCGTGCAGTAACTTCAACAATGCAAACAGGTGCATTACACTTGTAAAGAGTAAAAGAAGGTCATGTAGTTTAGGAAGATAAAGGTCTCGGTCACATTTGAGTAAAATAATAATCTATTTCTATAAATGTCAGAGGATCTATTTAAAAATGATCATGGAACCACGAGCCCCTTGCAATGACACCACGGACCACTGGGTTGAGAAACACTGCTTTAAAGGGGACCTATTATGAAAAACAGGTTTTCTCTTGCTTTAACATATATAAAGTGGTCTCCCCTCAGCCTGCCAACTCAGAGAAGGAGGAAAGCAACCAGATTCTGCAGTGTCAGTACAGCCGCCCGGATGATCGTCCAGTGTGATGTGGATCTACGAGCCAATAAGATTCTGCTCCCGCCGTTACGTAAAGACAGGAGCGATGCGTGAAACCACGCCCACAACTAACTCCGCCGGCCGGAGCTTCCGCCATTTTTTCGTAGCGGTGTATTGCGTCATTCAAGCAGCCAATCAGCACAGAGCCTCATTATCATAGCCCCGCCCACTCAGAATCCTGCATAGATAATGAGGTTAGAGAATGGGATGATAAAGACATGGTTTAGAGGCTGAATTTCTAATTTATTTAGCAAAAACAATCAAAAGCTTGTTTTTAAGAAATTCAAGGCCTGTTTAAAATAGGTATTAGATGCCATAATAGGTCCCCTTTAAGTTTGCGTGATGATGCCATGTACACACTTCGTATTTTGGCTCAGAATATTTCAAACACGGCGTTGAGGCAGAAACGCTCCAAAGTTTGGTTATATTTCCCAAAAAGAGGACAATACTGGGGCCAGTTGCAGCTATAGACTGTTTATAACAATGGGCGGAGCATTGGGTCACGTAACCCATTGGTTTCTGAGGACCGGTTTTGAAGCCCCTTTTCCTTCGTAGGCCTACAGAGCGCAGCTTTATTTAGCAAAAACAATCAAAAGTTTGTTTTAAAGACATTCAAGGCCTGTTTAAAATAGGTATTAGATGCCATAATAGGTCACCTTTAAACCATTACATGTGGACCCTGGAAGAATCCACAGACCCGATGAACTAACACTCCGCACCACTTGGTGGCGGTAATGCGTAACTTTCGCTTTCGTCTGCTAATCGATAAAAGATGACGTCGACTTTGGAAGAAGAACACGAAGAAGAAGAAGAAAAGCAACGAGGCGGTTGCTGTTTTTCTGTTTTCCTGTTGGCGTTGGACTCGATGATGAAAGTGAGGCATTTGTGCGGCATCTCCTGCCTACGGCCCGCTCAATCAGCGCCGAGTCAGCACCATCGCAGCACCCGAGGCCCGTGGAGGTTCCCGGGAACTGGAGGCGCGCCAGCAGCCGAGGACTCGTAAAACCACCTGCTAACGGAGACCCGGCGAAGAACTTGTGGGAACCCCGAGAAGAACCCAGAGAGCCCAGCCGGAGAGCCCAGCCCCGCAGCAGCATTTCCTCCTGATCCCACATCCACACCCCGGAGCTGCTCTGTTCTGGAGGAGCTGGAACCGCTCGCCGTCCGGCGGGAACGCTGGAGAATTTGCAAACAGGCCGCCACGCCTCGGCGGCGACGCCTCTCCGTCAGATACTGAGCAGATACGCAAAACACGTGCAGATCAAACTGCAAACACACGGATGAAACCCTACTTTCTTTTATGTCCTAACCAGAAGGCTCCCGCCGCGCACGGCGACCGGCCGCGGTTACGAGGCTAAAACATCTGCAGAACTTGTGTTTATCAAGTGTAAACACACAGCTGCTGCAGCGCCGTGTACCTAGTGAACAATGCTGGCAGCGCCGCACCTCCTGCACCAGGGACGCATTAGGGGAAATAGTAGGAAGAGCTGGCCCACACCAGTCTGTGTGTGTGTGTGTGTGTGTGTGTGTGTGTGTGTGCAGGCGTCACATGTCAAATGTCCTCATCCTGCAATGCACGACACAGTTCTTGCTGCAAACGCGTCTAAAATTACACAATTTCTTCAATTTATGTCTCTTCTGCTGCACAAATCAAGCAGAAATAACAAAACATTTCATTTTTCCTCCAGTGGAGGCCAGTTTTAATGTTTTTAATTCATCATATGTGCATGTGGGGTTGGTCTTTTACGAGGTTGAGCCATGTTCTCGCTGGCGTCGGGATGATGTTGCTCGCTCACTGGCACGTTCCCTCGCCCGACCTGTTGGTCGGCTCTTGCACCCCGAGGTGCCGAACGCATATTTCTCTGAGCGACTGGCACCTCACGCTGGAGCTTCGCCTGCCAACCGCTTCCAGCTAAACGGACACTTTTTAGCATATTTTCTGCACTATAAGACACCTAAAATCCTTAATATTCTTCAAAAATCGCCAATGAAAGCAAATTAAGCTTTGCTTATGACTTCAAATCTATTCCAAATTTTATAATTTAAGGTTTAATATGGCTGGTTTTTCATTATTTCGGCGGGTTTTACGTTGCGTTTGGGCTGGAACCTGTCAGATCTGGCAACCTTGACCTCAGCGCTGGATTTCTTAGTCGCCGTAGTCTCGAGACGAGGAAAGCAAATATGGGTAAATGTAAATTTGGGTTCAAAGTGTGCGACTGTCTTTTTGGTCTTAAATTTTGTTTGAAAATGGTTTTTAAAAGTCTTAAATCTGACTCGGTCAAACCTGTAGACGCCGTGTGTTGACAGATGTTTGAGCGCAGTGTAGCACATAAAACTGGTTCAACAACATTCATAGATACGGCGATTTTTGAGTAATATTAAGGATTTTAGGTGTCTTATAGTGCAGAAAATATTATAAATGTGTCCGTTTAGCTGGAAGCGGTTAGCAGGTGAACCTCCAGCGTGAGGTGCCAGTCGCTCAGAGAAATATGCGTTCGGCACCTCGGGGTTAAGACTTTTAAAAACCATTTTCAAACAAAATTTAAGACCAAAAAGACAGTCGCACACTTTGAACCCAAATTTACATTTACCCATATTTGCTTTCCTCGTCTCGAGACTACGGCGACTAAGAAATCCAGCGCTGAGGTCAAGGTTGCCAGATCTGACAGGTTCCAGCCCAAACGCAACGTAAAACCCGCCGAAATAATAAAGAACCAGCCCAAATCATACATTCTCTATATTAAACCCTTAAATTGTAAAATGCAGAATAGATTTCAAGTCACAAGCAAATAAAGCTTCACAACACCACAAAAAGCTCCAAACAAAGACTACAATTAAACTGAATAGATTAAAGCAAATAAAATATCAGTGAGTTTATTGTGTACGTTTCTACTTTTCTCTGCCGTAATGGAAACTTTTTGTTAATAATTTCTTCTAAATATTTTGTAAAAACTCGTAAAAGCAGCCCAAATTCTCCTCAAAACGATTAAATAAACGTATACTTTTCAAAGTTTCACTTTTTAATGATGCCTGGGTAAATTCTCTAAAATTAAGATTCAAAATGAAGACCCTTGGATTGAGATTTAAGACAAAGTAAGACATTTAAAGGCCTTATTTAAGGAAAATGGGATTGAAGACTTTTTAAGGACCCGAGGCCACAACGAGCCCCTGCAACATGTTTTAGTTACTTTGGTAGCGATGAAGCTGCTCCACTTGATTGATGGTCGGACCGTTCAGACACGTTAAAGTCGGTCCTTGGTTGGATACGGGTGAAACGTTAGATAACTAATTATGTAGCGCTGCAAGCAGCCGTCATCCAACATGTAGTCCATGTTACCTTACTGTCATTAGACGTCAACGTTTTTTAGAGTAAACCCAGCTTTCAAATCTACATCATAATCAATTATAATCAAATGTTGGAATACAACGTTGTTCCAACCTCACACTAACTTCAGGTGTCTGCTATCACTGGCAACGATGAACCAATCAGAGAACAGGACGTAGTACAACGCTCACCTCCTCCACTTTTTATTGGTGGATTCGTGGAAGATGAATAATTTAAAAAGGGAAAGTATTTTTCTGTTTTATGCCACGTTTCCACGTAGCAAAAACTGTGGTGTTTTCATGCGTTTTGGCCGTTCGTTTACACGAAAACGAAGCTCAAAGTCACCAAAAACCATCATTCCTGGAAACTCCGGCCAAAGATTTGCAAAAACTCGGTTTTCACGTTTGCTTGTAAACAGAGAGAAACGGAGATTTAGGCTTCAGAACGTCACATTATGAGACAGAAACGTCACCAGTGTAATGAGTGCGACCTGTGTTTACCATTAGTTTGGCCACCGTCAATATTTTCTTGTATTTTACCTGTTTTATATTCTAAAGTCACACTTAAAAGTAACTCCACTTCTCTGTCACTCCAAACCAAAGACTCTCGTTCATCTTGGAAGTAACTGGAAGTTACTCGCGTCATTTGTTGACATTTTTTCCAGGATTCTGATTGGCTAGCATGACTTTATCTTCTCGTTACGCTGCCCCCTGTAGGTTTGGCTGCTCATAGCACCTTAACAGCTTATTTATGCGGGTTCGTCTAAATCAGGGGTCGGCAACCCAACATGTTGAAAGAGCCATATTGGACCAAAAACACAAAAAACAAATATGTCTGGAGCCGCAAAAAATGAAAAGTCTTGTATAAACCTTAGAATGAAGGAAACACATGCTGCATGTTTCTATATTAGATTTTCTTTTTATTATGCACTTCGAGAAAAAAGTCGAAATGTCGAGAAAAAAGTCAAAATTTCGAGAAAAAAGTCGAAATGTTGAGAAAAAAGTCGAAATGTCAAGATTACAAAGGAAAGGAAAAAAGAAAAAAAGGAAAAAAGGAAAAAAAGAAGAAAAAAAGGAAAAAAGAGAAAAAAAAGAAGAAAAAAGGAAAAAAGAAAAAAAAATAAAGGAAAAAAAAGGTCAAACATTTTTGAAAAAGCTCCAGGAGCCACTAGGACGGCGCTAAAGAGCCGCATGCGGCTCTAGAGCCGCGGGTTGCCGACCCCTGGACTAAATGATGGTATTTTTCAAAACGTAGAGGGGGAAATATCCGTTATTGTAAATACAAAATTTGTGTCTATATGTAAACGTGGCCTTAGTTACAACTGAATGATATTCTGAGTTATTGTGAACGAGTTGAATAAAGATTTGTCTCACTTTATATATGTTTTATCATGTGCCTTATAACCCTTATGTATAAAAATAGACCCGTTCATTGATATGGCGCCTTAAGGTCCACAAAACGAGCGCGTCCTCCTAATGTTGGCGTTTGTAAAGACGTGGATTAGGATGTAGGTCAAAGGCTGCTCCGACTCCGAGGCGGCCGTCTCGGTGTTGCAACAGTATCTCGAGTTTCAGCAGCCGTCCCTGCGGCAGCAGCGACACATGACCCCGACGAGCGCCGTGCACCAACAGAAGGACCTCCATCCCGGCTCAAAACACTCCTCCTTGTTCCCCAGCGGCCGCCGCCGCCGCCAGCAGACGGTTTTGCCATCCCTTCCCGAAATAGCCCACCCACGTTTGCCCCGCCGGGTCAGAGGGTTTTGAAACGTCCGTGACAAACGGGTGAAGAGTTGAGAGGCCGGCGAGTGCAGGAGCGAGTGCAGGAGCACGACCCCGAGGAGCTCCGGGGGTCGCGGGTCGTGGGTGGAGAAAACGGCTGATGTCGGCACGTTGGAGACACAGGTGTCGGGTACGGAAGAGTATCAGGGCCAGGCAGGAGAGAAATAAAAATAATATTTTAGATTTACATTATGCACTTCGAGAAAAAAGTAAAATTTTGAGAAAAAAGTCGAAATGTTGAGAAAGTCAAAATTTCGTGGATAAAGTTGAAATGTTGAGAAAAAAAAAGGCGAAATTTCGACTTTATTCACAAAATTTCGACTTCGAAATGTCGAGAAAAAAGTTGAAATGTCGAGAAAAAAGTTGAAATGTTGAGAAAGTCAAAATTTTGTGGATAAAGTTGGAATGTTGAGAAAAAAGGCAAACATTTCGACTATTCACAAAATTTCGACTTCGGAATGTCGAGAAAAAAAGTCAAAATGTCGAGAAAAAAGTCAAAATGTCAAGAATAATGTCAAGAATAATGTTGAAGGTAGAATTCTGAGAAAAAAATCGAAATGTTGAGAAAGTCAATTTCGTGGATAAAGTTGAAATGTTGAGAAAAAAGCAAAAATTTCGACTTTATTCACAAAATTTCGACTTTGAAATGTCGAGAAAAAATTTGAAATGTCGAGAATAATGTTGAAGTACAATTTCGAGAAAAAAGTCGAAATGTCGAGAAAGTCAAAATTTCTGGAATAAAGTTAAAATGCAAAAAAAAAGGCGAAATTTCGACATTATACACGAAATTTCGACTTCATTCTTGAAATTGTATTTCAACTTTTTTCTCGACATTTCGACTTTTTTCTCGAAGTGCACTATAAAAGAAAAATCTTCCCCTCTCAAATAATAATACATAAAACTAATACTCTTCCGTAGTACAATTTTGAGAAAAAAGTTGAAATGTTGAGAAAAAAGGTGAAATTTCGACTTTATTCACGAAATTTCAACTTCGAAATGTCGAAAAAAAAGGTGAAATGTCGAGAAAAAAGTCGAAATGTCGAGAAAAAAGTTGAAATGTAAAGATTAATGTTGAAGTACAATTTTGAGAAAAAAGTCAAAATGTTGAGAGTCAAAATTTCGTGGATAAAGTTGAAATTTGGAGAAAAAAGGCGAAAATTTCAACTATTCACAAAATTTAAGTGCACAATAAAAAAAAATCTTCCTCCTCTCAAATATTTTTTCTCCTGCATGGCCCTGATACTCTTTTAATTTCTTTTTGATTTCTGCATTTGTGAAAAACGTCAGGTTCACGTTCAGGTTCCAAGTGTGCAGATAAAACAAACCAAAGAAAAGAAAGAAAAGCATCTCTGTAGCCGGGTGTCATCTATAAGCCTGAAAAATGATGCGACTGAATCCTCCGCCGCCCGACGTGTCTCAGCTCATTCCAGCCGCCGACTCGACTCTTGGCTCTGATCTGCCGGGTCTGCAGTCGCTCACGGGGAAGCGGCGCTGCTTCAAAGCACTCGTGAGGCGACCTGCTCTCCCTCCGAGCTCCTCATGAACCGACGCCGAGACGGCCGTTTGTCAGGATCTCCTGGCACCACCTGAGGGGGATTTGGACCTCAGGGGATCTGGGGACCTCACAGGAGGACACTCACACTGGTGGCACAACATTTCTGGCAGTCATGGGCTCGGGGGCCCCCCCTCGGCCCCCCCATGTTTTAATTAATCTCTTAGCTGTGCATAGGTGAACATGGTCTGACTTTCTTTTTTTTCTTGCAATTTTGGTCCATCTTATTTTTGTTGCTTTCTTTTTCCAACTTGTTTTTATTGTAGCACTTTGAGTTTTGATTCAAATATAAAGTGCGTTATGAAAAAATGTATTATTTTAGGGAGGGTGAAGAAATGATGAAGCAACTATTTTTTTTTTTTTTTAAAGGTTTTTGTGTCACTGGTGGCCTTTATTCAGAAAGTAGGTAGACAGGAAACGGGTAGAGAGATGGGGGGGCTTTACAGTACAGAACGACAGGCCGGGACTCGAACCTGCGCTGCTGCACGAGGACTAAAAACCTCTACAAATGGCTCCCGCTCAAACCACTGAGCTATCTAGGGCCCCAAGTAACTGTTTTTATATTTAAACAATGCTCAAAGCACTAGCATGACGGATAGGTTTCTGACAAGGACTTGAAAATTTTTTTCAAATGAAAATGTTTGCGATGTTATTAGGATTTGGATGGATGGATGAGGCAGAGGACACAGGTGCCGTGAAGTTACGTGCACTTATCACAAGAAGCAACTGGAATATGGAGCTACATGTTACTGAGAGGTTTTCGCCGATAACGGTGACAGGAGAGCGGGAGAGGTGGACAACACTTCCTAAAAGTAATCAATTATTTCTTTATTTTTAAATGGAAAACTCCTTTAAACTGCTATTGGGTCTGGTGTTGTGGATGGAAGCCTTGTTTTACATCTCTACAACCTTCCAACCTGCAGTTTATGGATCTATTTCCCTCTTTTGGCCTTTTCCAAAAGCCAAAGATCATTGTGTTCGGCATATTGATTTCTCAAAGGCTTATTATTATAATCATTATTATTATCTGATAACTGATCTTCTGGTTGGAGGAGAAGCAACTCCATCCGCTACGCCACGGCCACCTCCACCCCTCCAACCTCCAACTGTGGTATCAAACTCTTCACTGTGAAAGACAAACACCCAACAAGAGACAGTTTCTGTTGAAGGTGGATGGTAAAGGTGGGGGTGGGGGTGTGGTTGAAATGTCGAGAAAAAAGTTGAAATGTTGAGAAAAAAGTCGAAATGTCGAGAATAATGTTGAAGTACAATTTTGAGAAAAAAGTTGAAATGTTGAGAAAAAAGGCGAAAATTTCGACTATTCACGAAATTTCGACTTCAGAATGTCGAGAAAAAAGTCAAAATGTTGCGAAAAAAGGCGAAATGTCGAGAATAATGTTGAAGTACAATTTTGAGAAAAAAGTTGAAATGTTGAGAAAGTCAAAATTTCATGAATAAAGTTGAAATGTTGAGAAAAAATTTCATGAATAAAGTTGAAATGTTGAGAAAAAAGCCGAAATTTCGACTTTATTCACGAAATTTCGACTTCGAAATGTCGAGACAAAAGTTGAAATGTCGAGAAAAAAGTCGAAATATTGAGTGAAAATTTCATGGATAAAATTGAAATGTTGAGAAAAAAGTTGAAATGTCGAGAAAAAAAGTCGAAATATTGAGTCAAAATTTCATGGATAAAATTGAAATGTTGAGAAAAAAGTCCAAATTTCGACTTTATTCACGAAATTTCGACTTTGAAATGTTGAGAAAAAAGTTTAAATGTCGAGAAAAAAGTCGAAATGTCAAGACCACACCTCCAACCCTCCAACCTCCAACTGTGGTGCCAAACTCTTCACAGTGAAAGACAAACACCCAAACAAGAGACAGTTTCTGTTGAAGGTGGATGGTAAAGGTGGGGTTCTGCGTTCAAGCAGAAATGCAGGACCCGTTGACTAAGAGAGTTTTTTAAGTGCAACCCAACCCTCTAAAATATGTTGTAACATCTTTAAAAAACAAACCCAAATACACAAACCGTCCAACCGTCGTACTGGTGTGTGATTTACTACGTTCTCGACGGTTCGCCCCTGATTGAACACGCCCTTGAAAACCGTCTCTGCAGCGATGGTAACCAAGGGGTTACACGTTGATTTGTTTACAGCACCTCGCTTCCCCGTGACGGTATGTTCTCCATCTTCAGCGCCTCGCAAACAAATACAGGCACAACAACGGTCTCTAAGAAACGAGGAAATCCATCCCGTTGGAATCTCTCTCTCCGCTTCGCAGACTAATCAGAGACGCAATGACTCAAACCGCAACTCCGCAACACTTTGAATTCCCACAGCGAGGAGCGATGGCGTGCACCGTCAGCTTTGGCCGACGTTGGCTCGGGACTGGCGAGCTCACCTCGTCAGGTGGGGGGAGATTGGGGGAGTTAGGGGAGATTGGGAGGTTAGGGGGGTTTAAACGTGAGAGAGTTCCAGTTTGGACGACCCGGACGGGTATCTGGGGCGCCGACTCATCGGAGGAGCAGGCCGAAGCTTGACGCAGCGGCAGATCATAAAGTGTCCTAATGACTTAACCACATCAACTCCTTCTCCTCCCTCCATCCCTCCATCCCTCCCTCCATCCCTCCCTCCATCCCTCCCTTCAGGCACCGATCGTGGCTAGAACATGGTGAGTCACGTTGGAACAAAAAGCTCCATTCAAAGCGCGCACAAGCACAAGCGCACGCACGACTCCTAGAGCCAGCTTGCCTTTTAATAAAAACTCCTTTACTTCTTCTTCTTCTTCTTCTTCAGTCCCCCCCCCCTTCCCTTCCTTCCCTCGGTCTCCAGGCAGAACTGGATCCTCGTGGCGACCGGGCCGAGCCAATCCCTCCGCCGAGCGGGGATCAAATCGCCCGGCTGGTGCTGCTCCGGAAACAACCAGGAGCCAAAACCTCCAGAGGTTCCCACCACATCACACACACGCATGTGTGTGTGTGTGTGTGTGTGTGTGTGTGTGTGTGTGTGTGTGTGTGTGTGTGTGTCAGGGAGGAGGAGGAGGAGAAGCAGGGAGAAGAGAGAGATTAAAAGATAAAACCATATGAGCAAACAGAAATCTATTTTGAAGTGCAGCGACTTCCTTCCTCAAACAAGGACTGCAGTCGCCGCTTCTGACCCACATGACCCACATGACCCACATGACACGCCGCCGCGACCTCCGACCTCCAGCCAGCATCCCGCCGGCCTCCTCGCCAACCTACGCTCTGGTCAAGCGACTTTTTTATTGGCTCCTCTTCCCAGAATTGGGAAATGTTTAGTCAGGTCACCAGACGTCGCCAAACATGGTCATGGACATGGTCAGCTGATTCCTGCATTTCCTTTCATTTCCCCTTCTGGTACTTCTGATACCTGATTTTAAGTTATTATTATTATAATTTTTATTATTAATTTATATATTAATCCGCAAGGAAAATGCAAAATTAAAAAAAAAAGAAAGAAAGCTTTGTTAGAATTGAAAGGTTGTTATCAATTACCAGCAGATTGACCTTTATTCACAAGTTAAAGTGCCATTTTTTGCAAGTTGGCACTTAAAAGCAACAAACTTAAAGAAAGAAACCAATTTTTTTTAAAGAATGACTTCTAGAAATAGTCAAATTAACCCTATAACCTACGTAATACACATTAAACAGGAAGGAAGGAAGGAAGATATGAGCAAGAAAGAAAGAAAGAAAGAAAGAAAGAAAGAAAGAAAGAAAGAAAGAAAGAAAGAAAGAAAGAAAGAAAGAAAGAAAGAAAGAAAGAAAGATTCCCATTGATGACGTTTAGTAGCATTTAGTATCTTTTAGAGCAGTGTTTTGGGGGGGGGAATGTGGTGATAGATTTATAGTTAAAAAGGTGGAGTTGAATTGGTATTTTTTTTATCGTCATTTTTATTGTTATCGGGATAAATGCCAGAAATTATCGTGATACATTTTTTAGTCCATACCGCCCATCCCTACCGTGTAGTCAACCCGCTTGCAGAACCTACAACCTGTAGTGTTCCGGCTCTGTTCCCTTAAAGACGTCCCACTGGTCACATGACTCATCCAGACCGTGGCAGGGAAGCAAACGGGAGGAGAACCCACACCGAGACGATGCATCGTCCATCATTTGGACACATTTCTCTGAAGACGAAGTGAGGTCACATGTAAACAGGGGTCAAAGGTCAGAGGCATCAATGTGTTTCAACACTCATGGGAGCAAAAATGAACCACGGAAAAGAGGCTGTGGGTTCTAATCCCGCTCGTGCACCGCATGCTGTCCACACCTGGAGTTAAAATCTAGTGGCCTTTATTTTGAAAGGGGCTAGACTGGAAACGGGTACAGAGAGCGTGGAGGACAGGCAGGGATTCGAACCTGCGGCGCCCGTGGACGTTATCTTCTCCTGCTTTGGCTCATTTTTACATTAAAACTAAAATATAAAGCTCTTCATGATAGGCTTTTTTAATTCCAGTAAACGTGCTTTGATGTCAGTTGTAAATATTCAATAAACGACCAAAAAAGTTCACCTGTGTGCGTTTCTCTGCACTTATGTCAAAATCACTAAGACGTTTACTTTTACAGTCAAAAAATATCCAGTTTTAAGAGTTGAGCATACTTACGGTAAAAAAAAACGCAACCTTTTCAATGATCAACTGGGCAAAATAATCAAACTATAATATATATATATTTAATACTTTATATTACACACACACACATATATATATATATATATATATATATATATATATATATATATATATATATATATATATATATATATATATATATATATATATATATATCTGCTTAATAACTGTGATAATGGGACCCGACGTTGATGTTGATCTATATGATTTATTTTATTCATTTACAAGAGAAAAGTTATTAATTTTTTCTTTAATTTTGGGCATGGAAGATAATTGTTGATTAATCATTAATTACAATAGTTGGTATTCAGTAAGTAACTTTTAATAGCTTTTTTGTGCGCATGCAAAATAATCATTAATTAATCGTAACCGGGCTAAAATGTTCATTTTATCGGGATGTTGACATGAGGTCATAATCATCCAGCCCTGATGATGGAGATGAAATTATCAATAAATCCCTTTATTGATCTGTGATCTTCCGGCCCGATAAGAACAAATTCCAAACAAAAACACTTCTCCTCATGAAATTAAAATGTTCCCAATAATATAAATAAGTATGAATTTAATAACTTGTATGTAAATAAATGTGAAATGTGTGGTGGTTAAAGTATTTCAGGACAGGAATGTTTAAGAAAGTGTTATCTTAGTCACCCAGCGTTGTTTAGATGACAGAGAAACTCTCGTAGGTGCAACACATTCTTCTCCTCCCGAGTCGGCTGGACGTGTTTATCACAACAACGGTGAGAAGTGTGTTTGGTGAGAAGTGTGTTTGGTGAGAAGTGTGTTTGGTGAGAAGTGTGTTTGGTGAGAAGTGTGTTTGGTGAGACGTGTGTTTGGTGAGAAGTGTGTTTGGTGAGAAGTGTGTTTGGTGAGAAGTGTGTTTGGTGAGAAGTGTGTTTGGTGAGAAGTGTTTTTGGTGAGAAGTGTGTTTGGTGAGAAGTGTGTTTGGTGAGAAGTGTGTTTGGTGAGAAGTGTGTTTGGTGAGAAGTGTGTTTGGTGAGAAGTGTGTTTGGTGAGAAGTGTGTTTGGTGAGGAGTGTGTTTTGTGAGAAGTGTGTTTTGTGAAAAGTGTGTTTTGTGAGAAGTGTGTTTTGTGAGAAGTGTGTTTGGTGAGGAGTGTGTTTGGTGAGAAGTGTGTTTTGTGAGAAGTGTGTTTTGTGAGAAGTGTGTTTTGTGAGAAGTGTGTTTTGTGAGAAGTGTGTTTGGTGAGAAGTGTGTTTTTTTGAGAAGTGTGTTTGGTGAGAAGTGTGTTTGTTGAGAAGTGTGTTTTGTGAGAAGTGTGTTTTGTGAGAAGTGTGTTTGATGAGAAGTGTGTTTGGTGAGGAGTGTGTTTGGTGAGAAGTGTGTTTTGTGAGAAGTGTGTTTTGTGAGAAGTGTGTTTGGTGAGAAGTGTGTTTGGTGAGGAGTGTGTTTTGTGAGAAGTGTGTTTTGTGAGAAGTGTGTTTGGTGAGAAGTGTGTTTTGTGAGAAGTGTGTTTGATGAGAAGTGTGTTTGGTGAGAAGTGTGTTTTGTGAGAAGTGTGTTTGGTGAGAAGTGTGTTTGGTGAGAAGTGTGTTTGGTGAGAAGTGTGTTTTGTGAGAAGTGTGTTTGGTGAGGAGTGTGTTTGGTGAGAAGTGTGTTTTGTGAGGAGTGTGTTTGGTGAGAAGTGTGTTTTGTGAGAAGTGTGTTTGGTGAAAAGTGTGTTTTGTGAGGAGTGTGTTTGGTGAGAAGTGTGTTTTGTGAGAAGTGTGTTTGGTGAGAAGTGTGTTTGGTGAAAAGTGTGTTTTGTGAGGAGTGTGTTTGGTGAGAAGTGTGTTTGGTGAGAAGTGTGTTTGGTGAGAAGTGTGTTTGGTGAGAAGTGTGTGTTGTGAGAAGTGTGTTTGGTGAGAAGTGTGTTTTGTGGGGAGTGTGTTTGGTGAGAAGTGTGTTTTGTGAGAAGTGTGTTTGGTGAAAAGTGTGTTTTGTGAGGAGTGTGTTTGGTGAGAAGTGTGTTTTGTGAGAAGTGTGTTTGGTGAGAAGTGTGTTTGGTGAAAAGTGTGTTTTGTGAGGAGTGTGTTTGGTGAGGAGTGTGTTTTGTGAGAAGTGTGTTTGGTGAGAAGTGTGTTTTGTGAGGAGTGTGTTTGGTGAGAAGTGTGTTTTGTTAGGAGTGTGTTTTGTGAGAAGTGTGTTTTGTGTGTTTGGTGAGAAGTGTGTTTTGTGAGAAGTGTGTT